>NC_053448.1:61186527-61216522 GCF_007990345.1 Gossypium hirsutum | reverse complement strand
TATACTAAGAAAATTCCCAGTTAAATTGGAGGGGTCACAATGGTCCCGCTTAAAACCCAACAACTAGACAGAACTCACTTAGATATTTATAGCAATAATAACTAAATAAATATAACATAAAGCTATTAAATAAAAGCAAACAAATAAGAAATAAAATACCAGAGTTTTAAACGAGGTTCGGCCAATTTAGCTTACGTCCGGACACTACCAAATTAATATTTCCTCTAGAAATATTACAAAGGAGAAGATTTTGGGATAATAAACCAAAGGGGGAGGGGTTCTATATATAACAAACCAAACCCCCTCCATTTCTATCTTTTCCTAATGTGGATATTGCCAATATTCAACATACACGTGATTGCCCTATAGATGAAATGTTAGCATTTAATTACTTTTTTTATGCTTTTAATAATTTAATTTTTTTTAAAATAATTTTATCATTTTATTGAAATATTTAAATGTTGATGTGTCATTCCCGTGGCAATCAACATGTATGTTACAAATAAAATTACCAACTTTATGGGGGACTAATAAGAGGAACTACTTTTTACATCTCTCAAGACCAATATTCTTTCTTGGAAAGACACGCCACTGTGAAAGAGAAGCGGTGGTGATGATGCCCAATCCTTTTGTCCATAGTATCCAGTAAGATTTCGAGTACGAAAACAACGAGAGCGATGGCGCGCGTGTATTATAAAAAAATAAGAATTTAGAAGCATCGTCCTCACAAATTGCCCCCAGTACTGTGTCCCCCCTTTCCCTACTCCTTTTTGACATTTTCACAAAGTCAAAGAAAAAGCTAAAGTGGAGAAAGATCAAAAACTCATCAATGAACCTCCCTCAAAAAATAAACTATTTCTTTTTCCATTTTTATTTTTTCTTTATAAATAAATTAACAATTACCAAGTCAGTGCACCGCCATTTCCTCTCTTTTATGGTCTTTTTTTATAAATGTTTTCCTTTGTTTCACACCTAAACTAAAGTCAACGCCGTCCTTTCTGCCTGTGTTTCGTTGTTTCTTTTTTCTTTTCCCATTTGAGTATAAGAAAACAAAATAGAACACAGCTGAGGTTTTTATTTTGAATTTGAAAGCTTTCGTTGATGGCTGAGGATTGGATCTTTATGCGGTGGTGCGGAGTTGTACGTCGGTGGCTAACACCACCAGAGCTGTCGAAAATAATAATAATAATGAGAATTGCAGTAGTTCCTTGAGGACCCTTGGCTTGCTTAGCGTCGTTGACGTTTGAGGAAGACGATGACCCGTTCCATTTCCCAACCTTTCACAGCTCGCGGAACCGGTCATCTCAAGATTCTTATAAACCTTTTTTGCCAAACGCCGACCCATCGCCGCCGCCGCCGCCATAGATCCCTGCTCGTCAAGTTCACACCACGGAGGATCTAGCAGCCAACTTCATCGCACCAAAGGCTACAACACCACAAGAACAACCCGCCGCCACCGGGATTGGCTCCCCGTTGACTCCCACCTCCGCTCCTCTTTCACTTTCGCGGATTCGGAAATCAGCAACAAGTACAACCCATCCCACCAGCAGCAGCAGACACGAGCTCAGCCTCCGGTTCAGACCCCAAGATCAAGAAAGAGGTAAACCGGCACAGTATTTGTATTTGTTTGTGTTCATCTTTTACAATACTAAAAAAAAAACACCATTTTTTTATTGGTTTGGTTTCTGGTTTTGTAGGAAGAACCAGCAGAAAAGAACAGTATGTCATGTAACAGCAGATAAGTTGTCGTCAGATCCGTGGGCATGGCGTAAATATGGGCAAAAGCCCATCAAAGGCTCTCCTTATCCAAGGTTCCGTACCTTTTCGACGTTCCTTTCTTTTGTTTTTAATGTCTCAGAAAAGTGTAAAATTTTTAAAAAAGATGAATTTTGGTTTCTCCTTTTTTTTCAGAAACTATTACAGGTGCAGCAGCTCAAAAGGTTGTTCAGCTAGAAAACAAGTGGAGCGTAGTAATTTAGATTCCGATATCTTTATAATCACCTACAACCGGTGAACACACTCACCCTAAACCCACTCACCGGAATTCCCTCGCCGGCAGTACTCGTAACAAGCTTTCCTCCGTTCAAAAACCCACCACAACCAAAGATTCCGCCGCCGAACCATCCCTACCACCTCCACTGTTTCTTGCTCCTCTCCTCGCTATGCCACGAGTCTCTCCCCTATCTCTCCCACGACAACGCTTTCGGCACCCGAAGACACCGCCGCCGCCGTCCACAAAACCGGTGATATTGGAGGTGAAGAAGAAAGCGTTTACATGGATGTAGAAAGCGATGAAGACGACGATGATCTTCTTATTCCCACGTACATGTCGATGAAGATTTATTCAAGGATTGGAAGAACTGGTTGGAAGTGGTAGTAATGGAGTAGGAATAGTCCCGACCTTGGTGATAACTTCTCGTCTTGGAGTACCGGTAACTCCGCTGCCGCCGGAGCCGCCGCTAGTGGTGGCTGTTAGATATTGATTTTCATTTTTAATTATTGTCGTCATTTTCTTTTCGGTTTGGGTACAAAGAAATTAAAAATACTTCGATTTTAATTTTTTTTCCTTTTTATTATTTCTCCCCAGAGAGATAAATATGTATGATAAGTGCATATAACATCACAAAATTTATTCTAAATTAATTCTTCTTATATGCAATATGAAAAATTATATATATTATAAAAATCAAATTCATAAACTTTACTATGATATTATTACTTTATTAATTGTGTAGAAAATTCTACAATCATTTTTTTATTAATATATAATGAAATTAATCATCGTAGTTTAACGGTGAGTTTAGATAAGCGACGCATATATTTGCGATTTGTGTAAAATAGCGGTAATAGTAAAATTAAATATTGTAATGTGAGACAAAAAGTAAATTAATGCATCGTATCCAACTGCCCATCTAAATCCACCCTAAATCATAAAACTCCAATAATCAGAAATATAATTAGGCTGTAATTGCATGGTATTATAGGCAGGCTTTGATATCCTGAGTACATTGTTATTGCCTACTTTAACTAAGGTAACATCCCGATAATAATAATTAATTTTTTATCACGAGTTTTCTTTGAAAAGGTAAATAATTAATAATTAAATATAAATCATGAGATAATATAATTATCACTAATTATTAATTATTAATTGTAAAAGTTTTTTTTTTTCGTATCTTTGATTTTCCCTCCTTTATCCTCGTCTTCTCTATTATCATAGCTCATCACATCTCTGAAGTCGACACTTCTTTTTTGTTTTTTTGGCATGAGGAGACTTTGTTTTTTTTTCCGAAATAATAATTTTAGCTTCGGTGTCAACATGTGGTTGTTTCTATGAATGAGGTTTTTGCTCAAGTTGGTGAGCATGTGTGTTTTCTCTAGAGGCAAAGGGCGGGACTAGCAACGACCTAGACTCCTTTTAAAATAAGAAATTATAGTTTATCTCCGAAAATTTATAAAATTTTCAAGTTAATGGCAAAATTATAGTTTATCTCCGAAAATATTATAATTTTGATTTTGTCATTTGAAAACTATAAAGATATAAACTAATACAGTGATAAAATTTTATTTTAACTCCCATGAAAATATAAATTATATATTTTCGGCCTCTGAAAATTTTCTAGTTTCGTCCTAATTTTCTAGGGTCCGTAACAACTCGATTTTCTCGAGTCAAGCCAACTCATTTTCGTCTACATTTATTTGAAGAATTTAACCTTTTATGAATTTTACATATAACAAAAGAAACTAAATCATCAATATTTGATCCAATGTCCATATTTCTTAAAATCAGATTTTTTCCCCGATATAACTTGAATTTTCATTAAGCACTAATAATGTTTTTAAATATATATATATATTACTACCTTTTAACTTTCATGATAATAATTCACCGAAATAAAGAATGATTTTGATTACGCAAATCAGTAAAATTAACAGCATTTCATGTTTTAATATGTTCATATTATTACATATGATCATATGATGATACTAATGTTTCATAATGATGCCTTTTAATGGAGTAATTATTTTTATATACTTTTTCTTTCAAGCCTTTTTCTAATTATTTAATAATATTTTAATAATTTTGAGTAATTTTTTTATCCTGAATACTAGAGGTGCTCATGGGTCGCGCCGGGACGGGCCCATAAAAATTTTGGCCCGGGTCCTAGGCCCGGGCCCGGCCCAAATATGGGCCTAAATTTTGCCCAGACTCGGCCCGAGAAAATATAAGCCCGGCCCGGCCCGTTTTTAAATAAATATCAAAAATTAATTTTAAAATTAAAAAATATTTTAAAAATATTTTAAAATAAATATATTTATTATATCGGGCCGGGCCAAAAAGTGGTGCCCGAGGCCCGGCCCGTTTCTAAATGGGCCTCTTTTTTGCCCAAGCCCATATTTCCGGCCTATATTTTTACCCAAACCCTCCCATATTTCGGGCAGGCCATCGGGCCGGGCCGGGCCACCCGGCCCATGAGTACCTCTATTGATTATTGAATTCAGAATTTAGAATTTATACCTTAAATCTTGACCCCGAATCTAGAATTACAAAAATTATGTATTAATAACATGAAAAATTATTAAAATAAAATTTCGTTTTTAATGTTGTCATTAACCCATTTTTCCTTCGCTTATATATAGATATAATTAATTTATAAAGGTATGTAAATTAATGCTGTCATTTAATCCATTACAATTGTTTGGAGCTCTCAAAGTCGATATTAGGTAGAAACTAATAAGTTCAAAATTTTAATTGCAGATAAGGTTGGGATTAAATTAATACAAAATAATGTATCCACAAAAAATAAAAAATAAAAACATTTTTATATCTCGTATCAAAATTAAATTAAAAATGGAATGTACAACAACAATAATTGCAACAATACAGCTAGCACTTAGCACCTCCCATGACTAATTATATATAATCAAAAATATAAATGATAAACTGTGTAATCGATAAATGCGATTTAAATATATGTAAATTGTAACAATAAAAATTATATACAATTATTAAATGGTTACATTACACCTAAAGTCATTAAACTATTAGTAAATTTATGTTTTGGTCGCTTAATTTCAAAAATTTATAAAATGGTCCTTAAATTATTTGAAAGTTTTCATTTAAGTCACTGGACTGTTAAAATTGTTGTGTATGTCCTTTGTTTACACCACCTACACCGATTAAAAGCTATTCTTTCCCTTCTTTTCTACAATTTATTTTTTTAATAAAACAAATTTGATCATTATGTGTCAATAAACCAAAGTTCAAATGGTTTTCTTCTCTAGTTTTTAACTTGGATTTAAAGTATGTTTTTCTACTCATCAGTGGATATTAATCTACCGTACCGATCGTCAAATTGTCGCTTAGAGCTTACTAGATAATTTTTTTATATAAAAAAAGCCTTAATAACCCAAAAACTTAAATAGAAAACTTTCGAATAATTTAGTGATAATTTTGTAACCTTTTGAAATTAAATGATCAAAAAGTAAATTTATTAATAGTTTAGTAACCTTTGAGTAAAATTTACCCAAAAATTATATAGAATTATTAAATTGGTCAGCATCTCGGAGCAGTCAAAGTCAAACTGATAAAATGACGGTTGTTGTAGGAACCGCACAAAATTAAATTTAAAAAAAAAACAGCTTAAATGTAAATCGGGGGTTCAGACCATGAAACCATGTCCGGTTCGGTCGGGTGTGAAAAAGGATGCCCTTTATGACAAGACAAAAGCCAAGATTCGTTTCCTGTCAGTTCACACGGTGGACTTTGGCTATACTAAATTGGGTTTCCAAGGTCAAATATTTTTTTAATTTATAGATTTTTAGAGTTAGTCAAACTTGTTTTTATTTGGTTTAACTCTACAATTATTCTAATAATAATATTTTTAAATTGATTAGAATATTGCAATATTTTAATTCAATAGGGAAATAAAATAATATGAGGGTTTGTTTGGATCACACAATGTAATTAAATGAGAGTGTAATTACTCTATTGTAATTTTCTAAACGTGTTTGATTGACAGAGTATAATTATATTGTAATTCCTTATGTTATGTTTAATAGTACAAATTGTAATTACATAGTTATATAAATTATATTTTTAAAAAATAATTACTATAAAAATTATTAGTATGATAAAAATAATTTCTAAACAAGTAATAAAAATTAAAATCAAATCATCATATGTATTATGTCTAAAAAAGTAGTTGATAATACGATCGCTAATAAAAAAATAAAAAAATAAGACATCATATGCTCATTATTATCATTTTTTGGTTATTGATCGAGTTCATTATCATATGGATTTGAATCTGCATCGTTAAGATTAACGAGTTTCTTTCTTCCATATACTTTATGAAATATGGATCATCTCAATTTCACCTATGTTTGAAGTTATAAAATATAGATATTAATATGATTCAACCTTTTTTTTCATGCTATACTAAGGTGATGTTAATATCAGAAATATTTTATAGAGCAACGAATGTCTTCTCAAGCACATTTTGAAACCCTGAATGCCTAAAATTAAAGAGTTCACGAGTTGTTTACGGTGTTTGTATCTGACATCATTCTCTCAAATGATATCATACCCTATGACATGGTGTAAGAAAACCTTTTCTATTTGCATAATTAACTTCGGCCTTATAATATTTGGATTCACAATCCAAATAAATTGTAACTTTAATTATAAAAATTTATATAAACTCAACTTGGACAAAGACTTATGCTAAGTTATATCATTCTTTTATACTACATAAATTAAGTAAATATATTAATATAATCTTTATAAAAAAATTATAAATTGTCGAAAACTTTCATAACGCTTCTCATAAATAATATATATATATTTGCAATATCTTTAAAAAAGTTGCTTTTTTATAAATAAGTTGTGATAAAAATTATAATATTATTTTTTTACGAATAAGTATATTATTTTATAATATATAGCATAGATACACAAATAAGTTATGTCCATACTTATTGGTCATAATTTTTTATAAATAAATATATTATTAAATGATTTATAACATGTAAAACTTTTGGGCGGTAACTCTACAAAATTTTTAGAATTTAAGTAATATATATTTTAGTTATAACTTTATAAAGTCACATATTATTTTTATAATATAAATTTATAATATTTATAATTTAATAATTTTTACCGTAACCATCCTAAAATCTCATACATCTTAATGTTTATAATATAATTTTTATAACTTATATAATTTTTTTTTTTGAAATTGGATCGGGGTGTGATTACTTGTAGATTTATTCCAATTCTCACTCACCCCTAAGAATTGAAAAGTGTAATTAAAGTACTCCAATTATACCCAACTCGGTGGGACTCACCCGTTATAATTGTTACCCAAACATGTCATCATTGTGTAATTACACTTTAATCTAATTACTAAGTAGCTATACAAACACTATCTAGATGTTTAACTGGTTTAAAATGTACTAACCCTAGTCTGGTTCTCACCCCATTTCATGTTGGGTTAATTATTTATTTATTTGACTAAATTACAAAATAACAATTTAAAGGTTATAATATGCTTAAAGATCTTGTACCCTTCGTATATTGGGAATTTAATATCCATTTCTCTACCTTTTGAATTTAAAAATTTAAGTTCATTTATTAACATTGTTAAAATTCTTTTGTTAAAGTTGGTGTGATATTTTGAAATTAAAAAAAAATACTCACTTGATATTCATGTAACAAAAAAGAAATGACATTCTAATCAACCTGAATTCAATAGAGAATTTTAAAGGTAGTTGCCAATTATTAAAATTTCACATAAATTTTTTTAATCATAATAAAGTATATGACATGAAAGTCGGGTACCAAATCACGTAAAAATTAAAATATATAAATTAAATCTCAAATTTAAATAAAATATAAGGATCAAAACTAAAATTTAACCATTACTTTACACTCTCGAAAAACGTAGAGAGATTAAACTAAAATTTAACCATTATATTTTCATGTGTAAAAAACAACAAATAGATAGGTAGAGCCAATATTTTTCCCTTTTAATTTATTTATTACATTTTGTTAAAGTGTTTTAAGGTTTAAAACGTTTCTAACACACATATATATATTTGGATAATTTATTTTATAGATCATTCTCACAACATTATTCATGGTTCATTTCTAGCTATTTAATGATGTTTCAGTAAATTTTTTGTGTTATTTACATATAACTTCGAATCCATAATCCTAAATCTCGAACTTCGTGTTCAAAGTTTATGATTCCGAATTTCAAGTTTAAGATTTAGATTTGGAGTTTGAAGTTTAGGATTTAAGGTTTAGGATTTTAGGGTTCGGGATAGGACCCATAAAACAATTTCTCTATATTTCGAGATAATCATAGAATTTAAAATTTATATTAAATTATTTTTGGATTCATAATTTTTAAAATTAGAGAATATAAAATAAAGTGGAGAACAGATTTAAATTAAATCGAAACTAGGTTGACTTTACATTGGATTTTTTTGACGTCATGATGCATTGACAAAGTGAAATCTAATTCTATTTTGAGCTTTAAGCTTCAAAGAATATTGAGGGGTGGGGTGCAATAAATAATGAAATATTCTTAGGAAAAAAAATGTGAATGATGAATAATCATAGTGAAGGGTACAAGAATCTAATGATGTAAAATAGGGAGAATGCAAGTTGTTAGGCCAATCTTCATAAAGCTACTTAATGGAACAATGTGTGACCTAAGGCATCCCTTTCTCCTTCGATACCCCCTTAAGGGATCATTTTTCTTTTATGTAATAAATAAGGGGAAATCTATTTTTTTCCTCTAAAAGTGCAACTTTTTTTTAGCATGTTTGAGGTTCGGAGTTAGGATAATTATTCAGTGTTAGGATGGTTTCATATATGAGTGAGTTAAAAATATTATTATATATGGGAGAAATATCCGTTTATATTGGCGTAAAATTTAAGTGATTTTATATTTTTTCGTAATTTTTATACGATTGATATTTTAATACTTTAACCGTTGTATTTATCACGACATTTGTACTTGTAATGCATGTAAAATTTTGAATTGATCCAATATTTCTATATTATCGATCTAAAATATTGTCTATATTAATGTATATTTAACAGTTGAATTTTTTTTACATGAAACTAATAGTTAGAAAATTTCAAATTATCCAAACTTGTCATATATGATCTACGCGAATGGAGAATGAAATGTGACGGATAAATTGTTAAAATACTGATCGTATAAGAAATTATAAAAGGGTGTAAGTGAATCCTATGAAAATGTAATGTATCTTATTTATTTAGTTATGGAGTTATTTATTTGAATAATCTCATTATAGGTTATGTTCTTTTTGATACAATGCTTAGAACTACCTATAACCCCTTAAATAGGAGGATAATGCGCTTCAGCGTACTCAAAATCACATCCTTCTGCATTGACAATAATGTTCATTCCAATCAAATTATGACTAAATTGACGAAAATAATTGTATTTTTTTACGCGAAATTTAAATTATTTATAAATAAAATTGAAAGATAACATGTAGTCAAACATATTCCAACTTACGACCTTCTTTGCAAGTGAAATAAGGTTTAATCTGTTAAATCTTAAATTTGAGTTTTAATTTTAAGCCAAGATTAAAGAGCATAAAAGAAAGTGTGGAGCTCTAGTTTTGTCACGAATTTATTTTCCCTTTCGCCATTATGGGTTAAGGCACGTCTTGGCCCAAGACGTCTTCAAATTAGGAGCCCAGAAAGAAACGGAAACCTTCCGATCGTTGAGACGTTGACGCACACGGAAAAAGTCGACGGTTGAGATTTCTTCATCCTATGAATTCGCCAGACAACATTCAACCACCATCTAAAGCTCAAACTCAATTCCATTCTCTCGCTTTCCGAGCTTTGTCGTGCTTTAATTCATCGCAACAGAAGAAAACCACCTGAGGGAAGGGAAGCGATACGGCGGCGCCTTCAGACTCCGACGATTAATAGCACAAGCTTTTAAAAAAAGAAAATGTTCCTGCGATTGGTCTCGCGGCCATTGTTGGCGAAGTTCAAAGAGACGACGGGGATCGTCGGATTAGACGTGGTACCAAACGCCAGGGAAGTCCTTATCGGGCTCTACAACAAGACCTTGAAGGAGATCCAGGCCGTACCGGAAGACGAAGGATACCGTAAGGCCGTGGAGAGCTTCACACGCCACCGTCTGAAGGTATGCCAAGAGGAAGAAGACTGGGAAATGATCGAGAAGCGCCTCGGATGCGGCCAAGTCGAGGAGCTTATCGAGGAAGCGCGTGACGAGCTCACTCTTGTCGGGAAAATGATCGGTTCGTTCCATTCAACCTTCTATTTTAAAAAAAATTGTTCAATTTTTTATACGTCATTTAGGGCTTTTAGAATGCGAAACTTCAATGTTCAATCAAGCATATGATTGGTTTAGGGTTTCTTTAAGCGAATCTGGGTTAAATTAGAGCTGCTTATTGCATTGCTTAACTAAGGCTGCTTATGGAAAATCAGATAATTTGTTAATAAGAAGACTTTAGAATTGCTTAATTATATAATTCAACAATGGACATGGGAATTTGAATGAATTTGATGGTGAAAGTATTATAGAAATCGACTTGGTATCAGCTGATTGAGTCTTAGCTCAGTGAAGAACATGAGTTTGAGCGTGTCTTAAGTGTTGGGTAGAAGTAGGCTTTGATAAAAATAATAAAAATTAAGACCGATGTTCATCTTTTTGTAAATTAGTTTATACTATCATTTTTGTCCCTGCAGTGAATTGTGTGTTCATCTATCACCTCAATCTTCAAAACTTGCTTTATTTAAATTTGAATCTTTACTTTTCAAGCATTAGATTGATTTTATTATGTGGTGTTCTTCTGGTTTATCATCGCTTGCCCTTCTGCTTCGAACTTTAATGGTCTGGTAGTTGTTTTTCTTATCCTTGGCATATATTCTGTTTCCAGTAACTCATGTTCATAATTTATCAATGCATCTATTGTTAGTCACAGCCATCAATGATTCTTATTTACTCCATGTCAGGGTGTTTTTGGTTTTGTTATCATGTTTGTTCGCACTTTTGTTGCTGTTTGTTGTGCTTTAATCTGCTCTTGACTGTCCGGTTAAGATACAAACTAAAATGCCAGAAAACTTGTTATATTTTTTCATTTTTGAGTAGCGACATGACATTCTATATCATGTTGGTTTTGCAGAGTGGGTTCCTTGGGGTGTTCCCGATGACTACGGATGCGAGATTATTGAAAATGATTCTCCAATTCCAAAGCACGTACCTCAACACCGTCCCGGTCCTCTACCAGAGGAGTTCTACAAGACGCTCGAAGCTTTTTCCAAGAAGGATGAGCCTAAAATCACCTCTGGGGAGCCACAGATAAAGGAGTAATAGCATGCTGAAAAGCATTTGGCTGGAGACAATTAGGTTTTAAGACTCGAGGTTTGCATTTTTTTTTGTTTATGTTTTTCAACCCTGAATTGGTGCTGTTTCTTCGATGGAACAGAGTTTAAACCCTAATACAATGGAACCATTCAATTGCTAATAATGTTAATATGGGTCCCAAAAATTTTGTTGCCCTCTCGATTTTTTTCTCCATACATATACATATGTATATGTGTATATATATTCTCCAGCTTGAAATTGGTGTTTGCAGGATTACAAATATGGTATCATGATGTTGAAAATTGCGGGTTAAATTTGTTAAATAAGGATCAAATTGCAAGAATATGTAAATATTGCAAGCTAAATATGTTAAATGAAGATCAAATTGATAAAATGTGTAAATATTGATAAAAAGTGTAAAATTTGAGAGATAAATTTATTCTTGTGCCAATAAAAAAATATTTACATTTTGCAAAAAATATTAATCAGTGATTAATTGTTCTTAATTGCATTGCTCTATTTTGTTTAGGGAACCAATTTGCTAGAGAGATCAGAGAGTTCTTTTTACCAATGAAAATAAAACTTATTGCGAAATTTCATGTTGAATTTATCATTTCAAAAATCATTAGCCTCTACATGAACACTCTCCCTTTCTAAAGGAATGCAAACGGTTACCCTCTCTTACAATTATTTCCCTATCAATCAACTGAGTCACAAATGTCATAAAGTTATGGCAATCTCTGCAAATGCTACTATTCTTAATCACATATATAGTAGCTTTAGAAGGTGTATTTAAAAGACCAAATACAACTGCTAGCTTCTCACTGTGATAATATGAATGCCCAATGCCTTGAAATAAATATCCATGCTTCTTAAACTCAGCTTCAAAAGATTCTATTTGCTCATAAATTTCATTTGTTCGTGGATGTGATCTTTCCCCTGCAACAAAGACATGAACTTTGTCCCTAATCTCCACCCAGCAATGGCTAGGGTTCTTCCTCAATTGTTTTTCTTTCATAACCGTAAGTGTCCTCTCGGTAAAGTAGTGTCGACCGGCGTCTTGGTATAAGTTCGTTAGCAGTATATAGAAGGCTGGATCAAATGGGTCGAGTTCAAGGCCTTGTTTAGCCGTATGTTCGGCTAACGGTATGTTTCTATGTGCTTTGCAGGCTCGGAGTAATGTTTTGTAGATCGAAGTGTTGGCTGTAAATGGCATTGTTTGTATGACTTCCATAGCTTCCTCTAGGCGGCCACCTTGACCAAGTATACCGACCAAGTGAACATAATGGTCTAATTGTGGCTCTATGTTGTATATTTCTCTCATGGATTGAAAATGCTCAAGGCCGAGATCGGTTAATTTACCGTTACTACAAGCAGACAGTATGGACAAGAATGTTATAGCGTCCGGTTTAACTCCGGATAGTTTCATGTCATCGAAGGTAGAGAGAGCGGAGGGAATGTACCCGTTTGATGTCAATCCAGATATCAACCCGTTCCATGAAAAAATATCTGGCATTCCAATCTCCCCGAAAGCTCTTTGTGCATCGTGTATGCATCCGCATTTTCCGTACAAGTTGACTAGCCCATTTAATACTGAAAACCACTTGCACAAACCTGATTTTACGGAATGACAGTGAAGTTGCTTTCCGGTCATTATTGTGCCCAAATCAGCTGATGCAGATAGGAAACTGGCTGTACTGAATTCATCAATCTTGATATCATCATTTTTCATATCAGTGATAATGTGCAATGCTGACTCATGATGACCCATTTGATTCATTCTCGAGGCCAAAGTAGTATATGTGATTGCATCTCTACGATTCATCCTATCAACTATTTGCCATGCATCATTTAGCATTCCGAATTCAGCATAAAAATCTACAAGAGCATTCTGAACAGCTATATCTTCATATAAATTTGTTTTCACAACATGTCCATGCAGCATTAGTATCTGAGGAAGCAATTTTGCAGCACCAAAGGACCTGATGATGCTAGAGATGGTAAAAGAATTCGGTTCTATTCCTGCTTCTCTCATCTCCGTAAATAAGTGAAAAGAATCGAGTTGAAGACCATGTTCAGCAAAACCTGCAATCAAAGAGGTCCACGAAACGACATTCGGTAAGCTTATTCCTCTAAACACTCTCAAAGCATCTTCAACATTATCAGAGCATTTGACATACATGTTGATAAGAGCATTTCCAACCGAAACATCCCCCTCCAAACCGGTCACTACCACCCTCGAGTGAACTTGTTGACCGAGTGCCAGAGACAACATCAACGAGGAGACATTCAAGATGCTGGAAAACATATAGTTATTCGGTATAATTCCAGAGACCCCCATTGCATGAAATGTAGATACAGCCTTTCGAAACATAGAGTTTTGTGCAAACCCTGAAATAAGAGCTGTCCACAACATGGTATCATATTCAGGTGTCGAATTCGAGACCTTTATCGCATCTTCCATCCTTCGAAATCTCGAGTACATATTGACTAAGGCCGTTTTCAATACCACATTCAACTTGACTCCCCTTAACAATATATGAGCATGAACCAATTTTCCATAGTTTAAACCATGGGCACTACATGCTCCCAAAAGCTTCACAAAAGTAAACTCATTAGGAGCAACCCCAGCCTTAACCATATCGACATAAAGCTGTAAAGCTTGAACCCATCTCTGCGCTAGAACACATGAAGAGATCATCATAGTCCAAGTAACAGTATCATGATTCCCTTTAGTGATAAACAAGTTAGAAGCTTCAGTTACTAAACCAAATTTTGAGTAAAAGTCAATCAAACCGCTGATTAAAACCGGGTTTTGATCAAACCCTTCTTTTATTACATAACCTTGAATGCAAGTCCCATAATCAAACTCCCCCATAGAAGAACACGAACGTAGCACACTCGAAAGCGTGAACTCATTCGGGGATTCCCCAGATATTAACATGGAATCAAAAACACGAAGGGCTGTATCATGGTTTCCATTCTTGACATAAGCTGATAGAATCCCTGTAACACCCCTTACCCAATACCGTTGCCGGAGTCGAGCATGAGGCGTTACTTGACTTAACTTAAAAGTTCGGGCATAAAAATTTACTTTCAAATTTAATTTCATCATTCATAAGAAAGCTGTCCACCTGTACAGCAGTCACTAAAATAATTATAATTCAAGCTACGAAACTCGAAATTTAGATCCGTAAATTTTCCCTGAAACTAGACTCATATATCTATTCACCATAAAATTTTCAAAATTTTTTCTTTAGCCAATTAGTACAGTTTATTAGTTTAAGTCTCCCCTGTTTCACTAATCGACTATCCTGACCACTCATCACTAAAATTTAATTATCTCTTATTACAGACTTCATATGGTGATTAAACTTATTTCTACTGAAAATAGACTCATTAAGGAATCTATACATATAAATTATAACTCATAACTCCTTCTGTACAATTTTTAATGAATTTCTAAATTCAGAACAGGGGACTTCAGAAACATTCTTGCCCTGTTTCACTAAAATTCAAATATCTAAAAGTATATAATTCTTTTGCTTACTCCACTTCTTTCATATGAAAGTAGACTCTTTAAGCTCTAATTTCATATCTGACTCAACTTCTAATTCTATTTCCACTATTTTTGGTGATTTTTAAAATTTACATCAATGCTGCCGTCCAAGAACTGCTCCATTGCAATTTTTAAAAAAAAAATTCAATATAACCCCTTTATAATTGTCTAACCTTCCTTGCAATTTTCAAATCACAACCAATTCCAGTATTTCATCTACTTCATTTAAATACTATTGAAGTTCAATCAATCAACCATTTCAAACTAAAAACATGTATATATTTCGATATCTAACGTAACCATAACATTCAAATTTACTTTTTACTTCAATTCCCTATACATGCCATATAAATCCAAAAAGTTGCTTAACATAATCTACCGGAGTATATCTGGATAGTGTGATTCTTGATGTAGATCCGATCCTCCGAATGTATAAATACGTTAATCTACAAAAACAATAAACACACACATGTAAGCTTATAGAAAAGCTTAGTAAGTTCATAGGAATAAAACATAAATCTTACCAAACACTTGTACACTTATACAATATACACCATTACTAAATTTACCTGTCAACCACAATCTTTGGTGAGTTCCTTGGTATAAACTCACTACTACTTATTCTTTTACCATAATTCCTTTGGGCCCATTTATCACTTACTATCCTTGATCAAAATTAAGGAACGGTTACGGAAAATTGAGTACTTCACTTTCACTTTGACATATGACCTCTTATCACTTGTCCTTGATTAGATAAGTGTAGCTAGGCTACCACTTATCACTTTGCCACTTGATCAGATAAGTGTAGCTAAAGCTACCACTTATCACTTTATCACTTGATCAGATAAGTGTAGCCACTTATCACTTTGTCTCTTGATCAGATAAGTGTAACCACTTATCACTTTGTTTCTTGATCAGATAAGTGTAACCACTTATCACTTTGTCACTTGATCAGATAAGTGTAGCTAAAACTACCACTTATCACTTTGTCACTTGATCAGAAGTACTCAAATCCGGCGTTCCACTTAATTTGATCATTTATTCGATTTTCACATTTTTATTTTATTCTCACTTCAACAATAAATGCATTTCATCATACATTGTATAATTCATGAAATTAACATTTAATCATTAAATTTCAGCCATATGAACTTACCTGGGTCGATTTGCAGAATTTGCAAAAGTTCAGGGACTAATCAACTACTTTTTCTTTTCCTCGGCTTGCTTCAGGTTCTCGATCTAAAATACAAATTTATTCATTCATCAGCATATAATTCTATTCTAATCCATTTCACAATTTATGCCCTTAAGTTTTCGAAATTACACTTTTACCCCAAACTTTACAGTTTTTACAATTTGGTCCCTACTCAATTAACCCCTCAATTGATCTAATTTTTCTCAATTAACACCTTTTCCAACTATTTTAAACTACTACATAGCCTTTCATACTCAAAACCGCAACACCAAACCTTAATTCTCAACTTTTTTCACAATTAAGTCCCTAAAATCAATTTCTATCAAAATTACTTAATAAAATCATCATATAACAAAATTAAAGCTTTAATTCCATGTTCATTCATCATATACTTCCAGCATGTATTCATAGAAACTTTCAAAATCAGCCATAAAATCAAAAACTAATGAAATAATTAGTTGGGCCTAATTGTAAAAGTATCAAAATCACAAAAATTAGAAGAAAAAAATCAAGAATTAAACTTACATAATTCAAATATATGAAAAACCAGCTTGTTTCAGACCTCCTATGGCGTTTTTGCTGATAAATTGTGAAGAGATCTCTAGATTTTTCACTTTTGTCTTTGTTTTAAATGTTTAATTTGTTAAGTTTCCAATTTTGCCCCTATTTCTACTTACATTCTGCTGATTTTTCTTACCCAACCGTCCAGCCCATAAAATTTGGGCCTAATTGCCTTTTAAATCCCTCCTCATTAGTCACTTAAGCTATTTAATCACAATTTAATAAATTTTACACTATTTTCAATTTAGTCCTTTTTAGTTAATTAACTATCCAAACGTTAAAATTTTCTAACGAAACTTTAATACCAACTCAATGACACTCTATAAATATTTCTAAAAATATTTATGGCTCAGTTTAAAATCTTCGAGGTCTCGATACCTCGTTTTTTTATTTTAATTATTTTAATATTTATTCCTAGTACACTATTCACTATTTCAAAAATTTTTCTAACTTCACATTTAACTTATACTTACTAAATTTATAATATTTTCTACTCGTTTGTCAGATTTAGTGATCTCGAATCACCATTCCGACACCACTGAATATTCAGGCTATTACAACTCTCTCCCCCTTTTAGGAAATTTCGTCCTCGAAATTTCATACCTGTGAATAAATTAGGATACTGAGATCTCATCAATTCCTCCGTTTCCCAGGTTGCCTCCTCAGATCCATGTCGATTCCATAACACTTTAACTAGTGGTACACGTTTATTCCTCAACTCTTTAACCTCCCGAGCTAAAATTTTCACCGGTTCCTCTGAATAAGTCATGTCAGGTTGGAGCTCTATTTCCATATGAGGAATTACATGTGATGGATCTGATCTGTACCGTCTCAACATAGACACATGAAACACATTATGAATCTTTTCAAGTTCCGGGGGCAAAGCCAATCTATAAGCTACCGGACCGATTCTTTCAATGATTTCATACGGCCCGATAAATCGTGGGCTGAGTTTTCCCTGTCTGCCGAACCGCAAAACTTTCTTCCACGGTGACACTTTCAAAAATACACGATCACCCACACTAAACTCTATATCCCTTCTCTTCAAATCTGCATATGATTTTTGCCGATCGGAGGCAGCTTTTAAACAATCTCGAATAATACGAACTTTTTCTTCAGTTTCCCGAATCAAGTCCACTCCCACCAGTTTCGATTCACTTAATTCAGACCAATATAATGGAGTTCTACACTTTCTTCCATACAGAGCTTCCAACGGTGCCATTTTAATACTAGTTTGATAACTATTATTATAAGCAAATTCGGCTAAAGGTAAATACCTTTCCCAGCTACCGCCGAACTCAAGTACACAACACCTTAACATATCTTTTAGGATCTGAATCACTCGCTCTGACTGCCCATCTGTCTGAGGATGAAAAGCTGTGCTGAAATTTAATTTGGTGCCCAGAGCCTCCTGTAATTTACTCCAAAATCTCGAGGTAAATCTCGGATCTCGATCTGAAATAATAGATATCGGTACCCCGTGTAACCTCACTATCTCTGACACATATAACTCCGCTAACTTCTCGAGCGGATAATCTGTTCTGACTGGAATAAAATGTGCTGACTTAGTTAACCGATCAACAATCACCCATATCGAATCTTTTTTCTTCGAAGTTACTGGTAATCCGGATACAAAATCCATCGTGACATGTTCCCATTTCCACTCTGGAATCATAATGGGCTGTAACAACCCTGTCGGCACTTGATGCTCAGCTTTCACTTGTTGACAAATCAAACATCTTGCTACATATTCACAGATTTCTCGTTTCATTCCAGGCCACCAATACATTTTCTTCAAATCACACTACATTTTTGTACTTCCCGGGTGAATAGAACACATACTACTGTGAGCCTCTGATAAAATATCAATTTTCAAGTCTAAGTTATTCGGAACACATATTCTATTACGATAATATAACATACCATTTTCATCAATGGAGTATTCTGAGCTTGACTTATCTTGAACCATCTGTCGTTTTATCATCAATTTTGGGTCATCATCCTGTAACTCTCGAATCCGTTGAAAGAACACAGGTTTAGCCTTTAATTCTGCTAGTACAGAACCATCCTCATTAATAGATAAATGAGCATTCAATGCCCGTAGTGCAAATAATGATGATTTCCGACTAAGTGCATCTGCTACGACATTTGCTTTCCCTGGGTGATAGTCAATAACAAGATCATAATCTTTCAGCAACTCTAACCATCGTCTCTGTCTCAAATTTAACTCTTTCTGAGTCATTAAATACTTCAAGCTTTTATGATCAGTATACACATAACATTTCTCACCATATAAGTAGTGTCTCCATATATTCAAAGCAAACACGATCGCTGCCAATTCCAAATCATGTGTAGGATAATTTTTCTCGTGTGGTTTCAGTTGCCGAGAAGCATATGCCACCACTTTGCCTGACTGCATAAGTACACAGCCCAACCCATTCAGAGACGCATCACTATATACTACAAACGGTACACCCGATTCTGGTTGAGTCAACACTGGAGCCTCTGTCAACATCTTTTTCAACTGATCGAAACTCCGCTGACATTCATCTGACCACATAAATTCAACATTCTTTTGTAGTAATCGAGTCAACGGTAAGGTAATCATTGAAAAATCTTTGACAAATCGGCGATAATAACCTGCCAATCCTAGAAAACTCCGCACTTCAGTAACATTCTTCGGAACTTTCCAATTTACCACTGCCGTTACCTTACTTGGATCCACTCTTATTCCATCAGCTGATACAATATGACCCAAAAACGCAACTTCATGGAGCCAAAATTCGCATTTGCTCAATTTCGCATATAACTGTTTCTCCCGCAAAATCTGTAGTACAATCCTTAAATGTTGTGCATGTTCAGCCTCTGTCGTTGAATATATCAATATATCGTCAATAAATACAACCACAAATCTATCCAAATATGACTGAAAAATTCTATTCATCAAATCCATAAAAGCAGCAGGAGCATTGGTTAAACCAAATGGCATCACCAAAAATTCATAATGACCATATCGAGTTCGGAAGGCAGTTTTCGGCACATCACACTATTTAACTTTCAACTGATAATACCCAGATCGAAGGTCTATCTTGGAAAATACTGCAGCACCTTTCAACTGATCAAACAAATCATCAATACGAGGCAAAGGATATTTATTCTTTACTGTTACCTTATTCAACTGCCTGTAATCTATACACAGTCTTAAAGAACCATCCTTCTTTTTCACAAACAAGACAGGTGCTCCCCAAGGCGACATACTCGGTCTAATGAACCCTTTATCTAATAACTCCTGCAACTGCGCCTTCAACTCTTTTAACTCAGCTGGAGCCATTTTGTACGGTGTTAATGAGATAGGAGTTGTTCCGGGGATCACATCAATTACAAATTCAACTTATCTATCAGGTGGTAGACCGGGTAACTCTTCAGGGAACACATCAGGAAATTCATTCACCACTGGCACTTGTTCGAGCTTTAAATCAGAACCTCGAGTATCTAGGATATAGGCCAAGAATGTTTCGTTGCCTTTGCGTAATAATCTCTGAGCAGAGAGAGCTGAAATAATTCTGACTGTATCATCCATATTTTCAGACCCAACTGAGATTACATCTCCTGTTTGACATTTCAAACTGATTTTCTTATCACGACAATTCACCACCGCATCATGTCTCATTAACCAGTCCATCCCCAGAATAATGTCAAATTCCCGAAAGGGTAACAACATCAAATCAGCGGGAAATTCATAGCCTTTCACTTTCAGTGGACAATTACGACATATCAAATTAACCATCACACTATGACCTAATGGATTTGTGACTTGTATATCAAATTCAGTGGACTCAACAGATAAATTCTTTTCAGATGCTAACATAGTGCAAATATATGAATGAGTAGACCCAGGGTCTATCAATGCATAAACAATAACATCATAAAGATAGAAAGTACCAGCAATTACATCAGGAGCAGTAGCCTCTTCCCTTGCTCGAATGGCGTAGGTACGTGCTGGTGCTCTATTCTCTGATCGACCAACTGATTCCCTCGTACCCGAACGGGTAGTCCCTGTAGCACTGCTCTGGCCTGAACGTCTACTTCTTTGGGGAATGGTTCTCTGTATCTCTTTCTGTTCCACTTCATCTTTTTGCAGCTGGGGACAATCTCGAATAAGATGATCAGTAGCCCCACATTTATAACAAGCTCCCATCTTAGTCCTGCATTCTCCGAAATGATACCTTCCACAATATTGACACTTAGGCCGGGAAGCATTCTGAACGCTGCTCACACTTGCTGTAGGTCTATCGAATACCCTGAAATCAGATTGTCTTGGTCTATCTCTACCCGATCTTCCCGAAACTGATGTAGTTCGACTAATTTCTTCTCTAGATTTCTTCACTGGAAAATCTGAAAATGACTTAGAAGCACCTCTTTTGAATAGCTCTTTACTTTTCCGATCCCGCTGCATTTTTCTGTTGTATACTTCTTCGAGCTTTTGAGCACGGTCGGACAGAACAACGAACTCTCGTATTTCATTACCCCAATCATCATTCTAATTTCATCATTTAACCCTTCTTCAAACCGGATACACATTTCTTCTTCAGTAGGTATAATGTCTCGGGCATATTTGCTGAGGTAGACAAATTCTCTTTCGTATTCAGCTACTGATTTATTTCCCTGCCGTAGGTCAAGAAATTCCCTTTTCTTTTATCCAAATACCGTCTGCCCACATATTTCTTCTTAAATTCATTTTGGAAGAATTCCCAAGAAATTTTCTCTGCCGGAACCACAGCCTCGATCGTCTCCCACCAACTATAAGCTTCTTCTTTCAACAGAGACACAGCACATCTCAAATAGTCATCTGGTGAGCAAGCCATTTCTTTAAAAATTCTTATCAAACTCTGTAACCAATATTCAGCTTTGACGGGATCATCATCAGTCCTTCCCCGAAATTCTTCGGCTCCAAGTTTTCTAAGCCTTTCCAATGGAGAACGCTTACTAGATTCAGTCGTTGTAGGAGGTGGAGGAGCAACCGGGGGTACCATCGATGGAGCAGTAGGGGGAGGAGGTGGTTCAGCCTGATTTCTTTCTTGCCTCATTTCAGTATACCACTGATTCATAATCCCATAAATCATATTCTTTAATTCTTGCTCTCGCATTTGGGAAATCGGAACATCACTGATTGTTCTTTGTTCAGAATTTGGTATTCTACTGTTAACTTCTTCTTGCTCGGCACGTTCAGGTATATCTAACATCTTTATAATTGGAGAATATCTATAAAAATAACAAAGATTAGATCGGATCATACACATCACACTATCACGGATTTATATGGCATGTATTTCTAAACACTTTACACTTCACACATATTCCGAGAACCGGCTAAACCGGGCTCTGGTACCAATAAAATGTAACACCCCTTACCCAATACCGTTGCCGGAGTCGAGCATGAGGCGTTACTTGACTTAACTTAAAAGTTCGGGCATAAAAATTTACTTTCAAATTTAATTTCATCATTCATAAGAAAGCTGTCCACCTGTACAGCAGTCACTAAAATAATTATAATTCAAGCTACGAAACTCGAAATTTAGATCCGTAAATTTTCCCTGAAACTAGACTCATATATCTATTCACCATAAAAATTTCAAAATTTTTTCTTTAGCCAATTAGTACAGTTTATTAGTTTAAGTCTCCCCTGTTTCACTAATCGACTATCCTGACCACTCATCACTAAAATTTAATTATCTCTTATTACAGACTTCATATGGTGATTAAACTTATTTCTACTGAAAATAGACTCATTAAGGAATCTATACATATAAATTATAACTCATAACTCCTTCTGTACAATTTTTAATGAATTTCTAAATTCAGAACAGGGGACTTCAGAAACATTCTTGCCCTGTTTCACTAAAATTCAAATATCTAAAAGTATATAATTCTTTTGCTTACTCCACTTCTTTCATATGAAAGTAGACTCTTTAAGCTCTAATTTCATATCTGACTCAACTTCTAATTCTATTTCCACTATTTTTGGTGATTTTAAAATTTACATCAATGCTGCCGTCCAAGAACTGCTCCATTGCAATTTTTAAAAAAAAAATTCAATATAACCCCTTTATAATTGTCTAACCTTCCTTGCAATTTTCAAATCACAACCAATTCCAGTATTTCATCTACTTCATTTAAATACTATTGAAGTTCAATCAATCAACCATTTCAAACTAAAAACATGTATATATTTCGATATCTAACGTAACCATAACATTCAAATTTACTTTTTACTTCAATTCCCTATACATGCCATATAAATCCAAAAAGTTGCTTAACATAATCTACCGGAGTATATCTGGATAGTGTGATTCTTGATGTAGATCCGATCCTCCGAATGTATAAATACGTTAATCTACAAAAACAATAAACACACACATGTAAGCTTATAGAAAAGCTTAGTAAGTTCATAGGAATAAAACATAAATCTTACCAAACACTTGTACACTTATACAATATACACCATTACTAAATTTACCTGTCAACCACAATCTTTGGTGAGTTCCTTGGTATAAACTCACTACTACTTATTCTTTTACCATAATTCCTTTGGGCCCATTTATCACTTACTATCCTTGATCAAAATTAAGGAACGGTTACGGAAAATTGAGTACTTCACTTTCACTTTGACATATGACCTCTTATCACTTGTCCTTGATTAGATAAGTGTAGCTAGGCTACCACTTATCACTTTGCCACTTGATCAGATAAGTGTAGCTAAAGCTACCACTTATCACTTTATCACTTGATCAGATAAGTGTAGCCACTTATCACTTTGTCTCTTGATCAGATAAGTGTAACCACTTATCACTTTGTTTCTTGATCAGATAAGTGTAACCACTTATCACTTTGTCACTTGATCAGATAAGTGTAGCTAAAACTACCACTTATCACTTTGTCACTTGATCAGAAGTACTCAAATCCGGCGTTCCACTTAATTTGATCATTTATTCGATTTTCACATTTTTATTTTATTCTCACTTCAACAATAAATGCATTTCATCATACATTGTATAATTCATGAAATTAACATTTAATCATTAAATTTCAGCCATATGAACTTACCTGGGTCGATTTGCAGAATTTGCAAAAGTTCAGGGACTAATCAACTACTTTTCTTTTCCTCGGCTTGCTTCAGGTTCTCGATCTAAAATACAAATTTATTCATTCATCAGCATATAATTCTATTCTAATCCATTTCACAATTATGCCCTTAAGTTTCGAAATTACACTTTTACCCCAAACTTTACAGTTTTTACAATTTGGTCCCTACTCAATTAACCCCTCAATTGATCTAATTTTTCTCAATTAACACCTTTCCAACTATTTTAAACTACTACATAGCCTTTCATACTCAAAACCGCAACACCAAACCTTAATTCTCAACTTTTTTCACAATTAAGTCCCTAAAATCAATTTCTATCAAAATTACTTAATAAAATCATCATATAACAAAATTAAAGCTTTAATTCCATGTTCATTCATCATATACTTCCAGCATGTATTCATAGAAACTTTCAAAATCAGCCATAAAATCAAAAACTAATGAAATAATTAGTTGGGCCTAATTGTAAAAGTATCAAAATCACAAAAATTAGAAGAAAAAAATCAAGAATTAAACTTACATAATTCAAATATATGAAAAACCAGCTTGTTTCAGACCTCCTATGGCGTTTTTGCTGATAAATTGTGAAGAGATCTCTAGATTTTTCACTTTTGTCTTTGTTTTAAATGTTTAATTTGTTAAGTTTCCAATTTTGCCCCTATTTCTACTTACATTCTGCTGATTTTTCTTACCCAACCGTCCAGCCCATAAAATTTGGGCCTAATGCCTTTTAAATCCCTCCTCATTAGTCACTTAAGCTATTTAATCACAATTTAATAAATTTTACACTATTTTCAATTTAGTCCTTTTTAGTTAATTAACTATCCAAACGTTAAAATTTTCTAACGAAACTTTAATACCAACTCAATGACACTCTATAAATATTTCTAAAAATATTTATGGCTCAGTTTAAAATCTTCGAGGTCTCGATACCTCGTTTTTTTATTTTAATTATTTTAATATTTATTCCTAGTACACTATTCACTATTTCAAAAATTTTCTAACTTCACATTTAACTTATACTTACTAAATTTATAATATTTTCTACTCGTTTGTCAGATTTAGTGATCTCGAATCACCATTCCGACACCACTGAATATTCAGGCTATTACAATCCCAGTCCAAGAAACCACATCTTTATGTGGCATTTCGTCGAAGAAGTGGCGTGCTTTGTTCACTCCAAAGCATTTGGCGTAGAGAGACAAGAGATTGTTGTTCAAATACAAGTGATGGTGAAGACCCAGTTTTATTACAGGGCTGTGAACAGATATACCTTGTTTCAAAGAGTTGGAGTTGCAAAATGACAGGATCCTCGAACATGCTTCTTCCAAAAATGTTGGTTCGTTTCGGTTAATGACCCGGTTTGCCGCTTTGCAAAGCATGAAGATCAGTGATATGGAAAGTGATGCTTTGAAAAAGTGAATCTACTGCTTAATCAGAATCGCGGGACCTTGCGTGTTTGTGAGATAATAATGGATTCGATATCGATTTAGAAAGCAAGAAGCTTAATTGCTTGGAAGCATCAATATCTGGTACTACAAAACTCGCTCTACGTGAAAGGAAAAAAAAGGAAGGGTTAATATATTATTTTGTACCTTGCGTTCAATTTAGTTATTCTTTAATTTAATTTTATGTATAGAAAATTTAGGTTGAATTGTTAATATGGTTAAAATTATTTTACTATATTGTAACGTTATTTTTTATTAAATAATTATATTATTATTAAGTGAGTATTTTAATTTATTTTAAACATGTCACAACAACACATTTAATAATATTAATAATTAAACTTAAATTTAAAAAAAATTAAAAAATATATGTTGCATATATTAGCCTTTAAATGCTTAATAAACTTTGCCCTACGTAGAAGCATGGAATATAGTAGAGAACAGAACCGAAGCAAGAATAAATAAATATATATACACATATATTTTGCTTGCTATAAATAAATAATTAATGTGTTTTAGATTTGAGTTTTATTATATATGATTACGTGATTTTTTTCATTTAAGTTTCATTATGTAGCATTTATATTTATTTTGATCTAATTTGGATATATTTTAATTATTAGATTAATATATATTTTAATAATTGATTTTGATTGTAATTTTTTCTTTGTTATCAAGTATTTACTAGGGTGAGCCTAGTAATTAATCTTTCGTGTTCTATGAGCTCATTAAAGAGTAGATACTGATTACGGGTTTTAAAGTTGTTCCATACCTAGGACGAGGATTGAATCCTTAATCACTAGTTAAAGTTTTCGATTATCAATTAGTATACATTCTAATAAATGATTTTGATTGTAATTTTATGTATATATTGATTATAATTATAGGAATTATTAATATGATTTAATTGTAATTTTTTAAAAATTGAATGAAAACCAATGGCCCAAAAGTTGAACCGGTCGGTATAAAATTGTAATTTACAAAACCGTGGGGGTATAATTGTAATTTCGGAATAAAGAAATCAAATCGTTTAAAAGGTCGGAAACTATTCAATCTGTTATATTAGTTTTCTTTGAGGGTCAATCCTATTCAGAAAATCAAAATCCCCTCTCCCATTGATCTTTTGATCTTCTAGACACTTCTCTTCCTCGTTGTGAGTCTCTTGGTTTGCCCTGGTAATGGCGTCTGCTTTAGAAACCAAAGCCAAAGAAGCATACTTCGATGACCACTTTGAACTCGCCCTCGATCTGTACTCGCAAGCCATCGGAATCAACCCTAAAAAGGCCGAGCTCTACGCTGACCGTGCTCAAGCCAACATCAAACTGAACAATCTCCCTGGTTTCTCCCTTAATTTTTCCCTATTTATCTCACTTTCTATAAGTTTCAAAAAGAAACTAATTGTTCATTCTACTTGTTGCTTTGCAATTTTGTTCGCGCAGATGCTGTGGCAGATGCTAACAAAGCAATTGAGTTGGATCCGTCCATGTCTAAAGCCTACTTGCGTAAAGCGTTAGTTCATTTCCCCTTACCGGCTTTTCTTTTTCCTCTTTAATTTGATTATTTGGGCTCGCCCAATGCTTTAGTCCTTTTAAAAAAAAATTATATACTCTTTATTCCCTTGCGTAATATAGTACTTTCTGCACTGAAATTAATTGTTTCCGCATCGTATTTAATGTATAATTACTAAAGGAATTTGTAGGGTTGTTTTTGTAAAAGATTATTATGGGAGAAAATTTGTAGTAGTTGATAGAATAGCTAAGTTTGTATTCACCCTTTTCCCAGAACAAGCCTTTATAATAATATGTAAACGTATGTTTGCAGTACTGCGTGTATGAAGCTTGAGGAGTATCAAACTGCTAAGGCTGCGTTGGAGACTGGGGCTGCTTTGGCACCAGAAGAGTCGAGATTTTCCAAGTTGATTAAAGAATGTGAAGAGCGCATTGCAGGTATATTGTCTTAAAGAACGGGTTTTGGTAAGGGGTGAATTTATCCGAAAGAATTGCTATATAATTAAAAGTATTCTGTTATTGTCTCAGTAACCTCTCTTGCCTTGCTATATAATACCTTTGTGTATTTGTTTAGAGGAAAATGGTGAGTTACCGAAGGAGACCTTGGAAGTGGTGCCAACAAATGTTGTACCTGTGAAAGACGTCTCTTCTGTCAAGGATGTACCTGATCCCATGACTGTTGCAGCACCAACTAAATCAACTTACAGGTTTGTTCCTGTGTATTCTCTTTGTAATGTCAGTGCTATTTTGCATTTGGTGATTTGCAGTTGATTTGGTAAAAAATATATTGTGCAGGCATGAATTTTATCAGAAACCAGAGGAAGTGGTTGTCACAATATTTGCTAAGGGAATACCACCCGAGTGTGTTAAAGTTGATTATGGTGAACAAATAGTAAGTTGCATTGTGGTTCATCTTTGTTTTGCAATTTTGTGTGTTTCTTTCCTTAAGTGTTCCATGAGTAGCATTGAGTTTTTTATTAGTAGGCTAAAGATACACCATCTTTCTTTGTTGCTGTGCAGCTAAGTGTCGCTGTCAATGCACCCGGCAAAGATGCTTATCATTTCCAACCTCGCTTATTTGGAAAGGTATTACATGAAATTGTGTTGATTATTTCTGGTTGTAAGAGTAATATGGTACATAAGGTTGGCATTTCCTTTTGGGCAAAGGTCCAATATAGAACTCTTTAGTTAATTCTGGAAATTTTGAAATACTTCATTGAGTGGAATTCTTTTTTTTTTTTTAAAGTAGCGACAAATAGCTTAGTGTTCAATCTTTTGCTATGTGATTGTATCTCTAGTTGAGATGCTAAGTTGTCTTTTTCGGGATTGCCAATGTTTGAACAGATAATACCTGACAAGTGCAGATATGATGTTTGTCAACCAAAATTGAAATTAGGTTAGCAAAAGCTGAACCAATTCATTGGACATCCCTTGAATTTAGCATGGAAGTTGCTGTGCCCCAAAGGATTAATGTATCTTCTGGTAAGTTGATCTCTCCATGCCCTGAATTTTTCTATCTTGTTCACATTAAAAGAATTTCATCTTAATTTGTTTTCAAAGTTCAAACAAATCTGCACAGCTATTTGTTATTCTGCAATATGGGGTTCTTATATTGTAAAATTAGAACACATTGATATCTGCTTCAGTAATGTTTGACCACACTCCATGCCCATAAATTTCATGGTTTTCTTTGTTGATGCTTTTGCAATTGAAAATCTTTTCCAGTATCATTTGATTGGTTGAACTTGTTCTTTGAGCACACATGCTAGTTAAGTGTTCTATGAAAGCTAGAATATCCCCTCTAATAATTTGGCTACTAAAGTATCCTTTTATCGACTTGTGCCGTAACTAATTCTTGTCTGTAGTTGCTGCAAATCAAAGGCCATCGTACCCATCCTCCAAACCAAAAAGGGTTGATTGGGATAAAATCGAAGCTCAAGTAAAGAAGGAGGTACATCAAATATCTTAATTTTTATATGTTTTCCATTGTGTGCGTGGGACAACTTGCCCAGTGTAAGTTTGTGGGATGCAATCATGATTTAACACGACCCTTTCTGGCTGGTTTTTCAGGAGAAAGATGAAAAGCTAGATGGGTGATGCAGCTTTGAATAAATTTTTCCGTGACATTTATCAGGATGCTGATGAGGATGCAAGAAGGGCCATGCAGAATCCTTTGTAAGATATCTAACTCAAAAAGCTTGTTTGCATAACTATGGTCTTTGGGATAAAATAATGGGGTTTGAACAATCTTATCTGCTGTATGCATTATAGGTGGAATCAAACGGGACTGTTCTTTCGACGAACTGGAAAGAAGTTGGTGTTAAAGAAGGTGGAAGGAAGTCCTCCGGATGGTATGGAACTGAAGAATGGGAGTACTGAGCTCTTTTTTCTCAATTGTATGCTGTTTTGGACTCCATTATCCAAATGTTGGATACTTTCTCTTCAATCTAATTACAATGCGTCACTTGGCTGTGCTTGATTGTCCAAATTGCTCCTAAGTAGAGGTAGACGGATTTTTTTTTCCTTTTACTTTGTTTTGTACCTGTCGTTTAAAGCTTTCGTTTGGAGTTTGTGTAGTTACACTTTGGTAAAAACCTTCCAACACTTTTAAGCTTTGCAATGATGAATGTGACCGTATTTTGTTTTTCTATCTTTATAAACTTGTCATATGCATAGCTATATACCCTGAATATAGGTTTTCTAGTCCTTCTAGTCTTTCGGGGAGGCTTAGGTTTTCGATTGCATTCTCCACTTGATGTTGGGTTTGTAGCTTTAATGACCTTCGATTATATTGGACATTGGAGAGCATTTCGTAACAAGGGGAGGGGATTAGTTATTGTCTATTGCTTCCTATGGATAACCTAATTTAGATAATTAAAAAAACCCCTTAAATCATACAATTTTAAAGAGGCTTTCAATTTCAAAATACCAAATAAAATTCAATTACTTCATGTGACCTTGGTTTTACCATTTATTAGGAAAAAAAATAAAGCAACATTCACAAGATGATATTAATAATTTTTCCGGAAATTTGGGTTGCTTTTTTTAATTTTTTGATGAAAAATTTTTGGAATTTATTAAAGTGCGAAGATGTAATATTTTGAGGTTGTATTATATTATCACTTAATAATTAAAAAATTATGATTTTCTATAATTTTTTTATGTTTAAATTTTTAAATAATGTTTTTAG
>NC_053448.1:59794805-59920400 GCF_007990345.1 Gossypium hirsutum | reverse complement strand
TTGAGAGTGGGTCTCGGGTTGTGTCTTGAGTGTAAAACACTTGTAATCTTCATCTTGTTATAGTGAAATTTCTTTTCGCCTCTGCCCGTGGACGTAGGCATTAAAGCCGAACCACGTAAATCCTTGTGTTCACTTTATTTTTCGTTCCGGTCAATTTACTTGTAGTCATATCGGAGTTCACGAATCGATCCTTTCCGCAACAAATTTGGTATCAGAGCGTAGTTGAAGGAGTGATAATATTTTCTGAATTGCCCTGTGACTGCAGCTTTGTCTGATCTTTCACATCAGGAAGAAAATATTATCATTCATTCAAAGGTTCCAAATTATGGCTACAAGTGTTTCATCGACTAAGTATGATGTCGAGAAATTTACCGGGAAAAATAGTTTCAGTTTATGGCGCATCAAGATGCGGGCAGTGCTGGTTCAACAAGGATTGCTAAAAGCATTGTCTGGTAAAGATAAATTACCAAGCACGCTTTCGGAAGAGCAAAAGGATGACATGCTAGAAAGAGCACATAGTGCTATTCTGCTATGTCTAGGAGATGAAGTGCTACGAGAAGTAGCGGATGAGAAAACCGCGTCCGGTTTGTGGCTCCGGTTAGAGAGCAAGTACATGACGAAGTCATTGACGAACCGGCTCTACCTCAAGCAAAGACTCTATGCCCTGAAGATGGAGGAAGGTACACCTGTTTCCCAGCACCTGGATAAATTCAATTCCATTATCATGGATTTGAATAATATCGATAACAAAATCGATGATGAGGACCAAGCAATAATTGTTTTGTGTTCTTTGTCTCCCTCGTATGAGAATTTTGTTGATACAATGATGTACGGTCGTGATGACCTGACTCTAGAGGAGGTGAAAAATGCCTTAAGTTCCAGTGAGTTGAGGAAGAAAATCACTGGTAAGGTGGTCGAAAACAATGAAGGCGAAGGCTTGGTTGCTCGAGGAAGATCCAAGGCAAAGGGTGGAAGTTCAAGTAAAAGCCATCCTAGATCGCAGTCCAAGAAGAGAATACAGTGCTACTACTGTAAGAAGTACGGGCACATGAAGGTAGATTGTCCGAAAAGGAAGGAGAAATCAGAATCACAGGAGCAACAAAATGATCGTGCGAATGTAGCTGATGCAGATTCTTCAAGTGATGCCGAGATCGTTCTTGCAGTATCCGACTCTTACGATGGTGGGAGATGGATTCTTGATACGGGAGCTACATTTCATATAAGTACTTCGAAAGATGCATTCTCAACATACGAGAAGCATTCTGGTTCAGTACTAATGGGAAATGACCACGCATGTCAAGTCATGGGGATTGGCACAGTTCGTATAAAGATGTTTGACGGTATTGTTAGAACTCTAACTGATGTTCGGCACATTCCAGAAATGAAGAAAAATTTGATCTCTTTGAGTACGTTGGACAAGAAAGGCTTTCGGTACTCTGCTGAAGGTGGAGTTCTCAAGGTATTCTCGGGTGCTTTGACTGTGATACGTGGTAATTTGGAGCGGGGCCTTTACTTCCTCGATGGTTCCTCGGTTACAGGTGTTGCGGGAGTGTCATCATCAGATGATCTAGATTCTGACACCACGAAGTTATGGCATATGCGGCTCGGGCATATGAGCGAGAGAGGCTTATCGGTGCTAAGCAAACGAGGATTATTGTCTGGGCAGTGTACAGGAAAGTTGAATTTCTGTGAGCACTGCGTCTTCGGTAAGCAGACTCGGGTAAAGTTCAGCACTAGGATTCACAAGACAAAAGGCACAGTGGATTACTTCCATTCTGACCTTTGGGGGCCTTCTCCGACAATTTCTAAAGGTGGTTACAGATATCTGCTTACCTTTATCGATGATTACTCGAGAAAGGTTTGGGTGTATTTTCTGAAGAGCAAGTATGAGGTTCTCATCAACTTCAAGCAATTTAAAGCTTTGATCGAAAATCAAACAGGAAAGAAGATCAAGCGATTCCGGACGGATAATGGCTTGGAGTTTTGCTCAGGTGAATTCAATGAGTTCTGCAAAAATGAAGGAATAGTAAGACACCGCACTGTTCGTCGAACACCACAACAAAATGGAGTTGCAGAACGCATGAATAGAACTCTCTTGGAGCGAGCTCGTTGCATGCGATCAAATGCTGGGCTCGGTGAAGAATTTTGGGCTGAAGCTGTTAATACTGCTTGTTATTTGGTTAACAGATCTCCGTCAACAGCTATTGAGCTGAAGACTCCTGAGGAAGTATGGTCTGGTTCTCCTGCTGATTACTCTGGTTTAAGAGTGTTTGGCTGCCCTGCGTATGCTCATGTAAATGAGGGAAAACTCAAACCGAGGGCGAAGAAATGCATATTTCTTGGATACGGCCAAGGGGTGAAAGGATACAGGTTGTGGTGTCCTGATCCGGTTTCGTCCAAGTTCATCATCAGCAGAGATGTGACTTTTGATGAGTCATCCATGCTTCGATCCACCACAAATTCCCGGGAAAAGGAGGAGTCAGATAGAATGGGAGATCACGGTGTTGAGAAGCAGGTGGAGTGTCAGGTGGACGCTCCAATTCCTACGGAAGGTACTTCAGTCCAGGATGATCAAGTTGAGGTGCAAGATTCCGATGAAGATGAGTCACCTCAAGAAAAACCATATAGCATTGCCACTGGAAGAACGAAGAGACAAATCAAACCAAATCCGCGTTACGCTAATCTGGTGTCTTTCGCGCTCAGTGTGGCGGAGTCCATTGGTATAGAACCTTCCAGTTATAATGAGGCTGTCACGTGTGATGAGTCGGCACAGTGGGCAATTGCTATGAGTGAGGAGATAGAATCTCTTCACAAGAACCATACTTGGGAGTTGGTTAAGCCGCCAAGTAACCAGAAGATAGTTGGTTGCAAATGGGTCTTCAAGAAAAAGGAAGGCATCCTAGGGGTTGAAGCAACTAGATTCAAGGCACGATTGGTTGCTAAAGGCTTCACTCAGAAAGAGGGGATTGACTACAATGAAGTTTTCTCCCCAGTCGTAAAGCATTCTTCCATTCGTGTATTACTTGCCATGGTGGCCAAGTCTGATCTAGAACTTGAGCAGCTTGACGTAAAAACGGCGTTCTTGCATGGTGAGCTCGAGGAAACAATCTACATGCGTCAACCAGAGGGTTTTACAGTTCCTGGTAAAGAAGACCATGTCTGTCTATTAAAGAAGTCTTTATATGGATTGAAACAATCCCCAAGGCAGTGGTACAAGCGGTTTGATAGCTTCATGATTCAGCATGGTTACACAAGATGTGACTATGATGCTTGTGTCTATCATCGGAAGCTCTCAGATGGTTCGCACATTTATTTGTTGCTGTATGTTGATGACATGTTAATTGCTTCCAAAAACATGTCGGAAATCAACAAGTTAAAGTCGCAGTTGAGTGGTGAGTTCGAGATGAAGGATCTGGGTGCTGCCAAGAAAATTTTGGGCATGGATATTCACAGAGATCGCAAGGCGGGCAAGCTTCGTGTGTCGCAGAAGAACTACATTGAAAAGGTTCTTCAACGCTTCGGCATGGATAAAGCGAAAACTGTGAGTACTCCGTTGGCACCACATTTCAAACTCTCTGCAGAGTTGTCACCACAATCTGATGAAGAAAAGCAGCAAATGTCTCACATTCCATACTCGAGTGCAGTTGGAAGCGTGATGTATGCAATGGTTTGCACTCGTCCAGACATTTCACATGCAGTTAGTGTGGTCAGCAGATACATGAGTTGTCCTGGCAAGGAACACTGGCAGGCCGTGAAATGGATTCTCAGGTACTTGAGAGGTTCTGCAGATTTATGCTTGGTATATGATCAGAGTGACTGCACTAGCAGTGTCACGGGCTATGTGGACTCTGATTATGCTGGAGATCTGGACAAAAGAAGATCTCTGACGGGTTATGTTTTCACTTATTCTGGAGGAGCCATTAGTTGGAAAGCTGTGTTACAGTCTACCGTAGCCTTATCTACGACTGAGGCGGAATATATGGCGTTAGCAGAAGCAGTGAAAGAAGCATTGTGGATGAAAGGTCTAGTAAGCAGTTTGGGTTTACAACAGGATTTCACTGTTGTATTTTGCGATAGCCAGAGTGCCATACATCTGACTAAAAATCAGATGTTTCATGAACGGACCAAACACATTGATGTCAGATATCATTTTGTTCGGGAACATGTTACGCAAGGTGACATTGTTATCAGCAAGGTTGCTACCGAGAAGAATCCTGCAGATATGTTAACTAAGGTGATCCCTGCATATAAGTTCAAGCATTGCTTGGACTTGATAGGTATTCGGGATTGATTAGCGCCAGAGAGGCGTTTGGAAGAGGTGATCCAGTTCGAGGAATTCACTATGATGTTCAGCTTGGTAAATTTCAAGCCAAGGTGGAGATTTGTTAAGAAATGGCTTAAAATTGGTAGTGGATTGTTGTTGTTGGTAGTGGGTTGTTGGTGGTAGTGGATTAGTGGATGGTTGTTGGTGTCCATTTTCAACCACAAATCTTTGCCAAAGTTTTGGACAATTATGTCCTTGAACTCTCTTATAAATAGAGAGGTTCATTAGCCATATTAATCATCCCAAACCAAGAGAGAGCAAAGCTTGTTCTTTGAAAGCTAGGATTTTAGCTTTCGGGTTTTCTATAGGGGTTGAGAGTTGTGAGGTTCTCGGGTTGTGTCTTGAGTGTAAAACACTTGTAATCTTCATCTTGTTATAGTGAAATTTCTTTTCGCCTCTGCCCGTGGACGTAGGCATTAAAGCCGAACCACGTAAATCCTTGTGTTCACTTTATTTTTCGTTCCGGTCAATTTACTTGTAGTCATATCGGAGTTCTCGAAACGATCCTTTCCGCAACATAGTAGAATGTGTAAGCTTAGATTATAATCTCAAAATTCAACCACATTATCATATTGTCCGACCTACAACTACAGGAAGGTGATAAAAAGAGATGAAATGTCCAGTTTTAAGGTTAGTATAAAAAAGTGGTTGCTCCGTCAATTTCCACACAAACTTCATGATTACTGCCATAGAATTTAAGACGATTAACGATCATCATATGCTTATGGCTTAGACACCCCCCCCCTCTTCCCTCTTGACTTGTAACCCAATATGTACTACGATTCCCATTATCAAAACAAGGTAAAAGATAAAACAACAATAAAATGCACTTGATTGACAGTTTGGATGGATTGCCTATAGCCTATATAGGCAATAGTCTCTTCAAATATGTCATCATAGTTAACATGTGGATAAGGTAGATACGATAAACCATATATAACGCCCTTCAAATATTATTTATTCGATTACAAACGAAACCTATATTAATCCATCAATAGGACCATACATACATACATACATTGTTCCACGACGTCATTGTAATTTTATAGATGATAATAAAGTGCAAAGCCTACGTCAATGAAAAGCATGCATACATCACCACTACGCCATTATTATCTATGTCTTCCGCACCTGCTCAATTGTCGTTGAGGAGTGATGATTTATACAGTAAAAGAGTGATCATCGAAAAAGTGCTGGTTTATTTCAAATGGATCATATTAAGGTCGAGGGTCATCGTTTGAGATGGCTGTCGCATATTTTCTTATGGACCCACTTTTTTTTTCTTTTTTTATTGTTTACATTACTAGCTGGACCTACTTCCCTTTTACATTATTCGCCTCATTTTAATTTCTTTCTTTCTATGTTTTCTCTTAAAAAGGGCGTCTAGTTTTAAGGTCAAATTTTGGGATTAGATCTTCTACTTTGTCTAAGTTGTAGTATTTGTACATTTCCAATTATCAATTTTAGTCGTTATAGTTTTCAAATTTTAAAATTTAATCCTATACTTTTCGATTCGGTCAATTTTAGTTCATGTGTTTTTTTTAATTTTGATATCTTAGTCTTGACTCTATTAATCTTGTATCATAATTATATATTTAGTTTAAGTTCTCTAATATGTGAAAATAATAAGTTGACATGATATTATATATATGATAATATTTTTGTCGTATCAAATTTTAAAAATAACAAAGCTTAATGAACTTAATATTTAGCATTTGGTTTAGACTAAAAGTTTAAAATTTTAAAAATACAAAAATTGAAAGTAACCAAATTAAAAGAAATGAAATAAATCAACATCATATGTATAGTACGGGGACAAATAGCATAATTTAGCCCTAGTTTTAGGTGGTTGGCTCTTCGCTAGCGCATAGACCCCACGTTTAAGTACACACTGGGCCATGAAAACCAATGCTTTTATCTTTTTCATGCATTTTTTGGTCCATTTATGCCCTGCCCTACCACCATTATAAATTATCATGACTGCATTACCCTTTACGAAACACCCCCACCTCTCTCTCTCTCGCCTTTGTTATCACTCTTCTTCGTTCTCTTTCTCTTAGCTCATTTCATTTTTTCTAAGACTTTTTTGTATTATATATATACCTGCAAGGATATATACCCACCTTTCTTTCCTGAAAATTGCAGAGATCAGATACAATGTCAGAAGATATGAATCTATCCATAAATGGGCAGTTTCGGGTCCCTCCTGGTTTCAGATTTCATCCTACAGAAGAGGAGCTTCTTCACTATTATCTCAGAAAGAAAGTGGCTTTCCAAAAGATAGACCTTGATGTTATTCGAGAAGTTGATCTCAACAAACTTGAGCCATGGGAAATACAAGGTATAGTATTACTGTATTAGTACTGCCATTACCATATTAAAACAAAACAAACCCATTTTTTTCATTTTCTTTGTGGGTTAATTATGCAGAGAAGTGCAAAATAGGATCCACCCCACAGAATGATTGGTACTTCTTCAGCCACAAGGACAAAAAGTATCCTACGGGGACCCGAACTAATCGTGCAACGGCTGCCGGGTTCTGGAAAGCAACTGGGCGTGATAAGATTATTTATAGCGGTTTAAAAAGGATTGGATTGAGAAAGACATTGGTTTTTTATAAAGGAAGAGCTCCACATGGACAAAAATCTGATTGGATTATGCATGAGTACAGGCTCGATCATAACAGTACTAGTACCCATGACGCTACTGTAAGTATGCATGTATGTAATATTGGAGCAATATTCCTCTGTGTTGAATCTGTTTTTGCTTATATGAAATTATTGAATGGGTTCAGGCATCAAATGGCATTGGAGATTCAGTGCCTGAAGAAGGTTGGGTGGTTTGTCGTGTATTTAGAAAGAAGAATTATCAGAAAACCCTAGAAAGTCCTAAAAGCTCTTCCTCAACTTTTCTGGATTCAAAGGGGAAGATGCTTGGTTCATGCAACGATGGGGTTCTAGATCAAATTCTTTTTCATATGGGAAGGACTTGTTGTAAGATGGAGAATGGTTCATTGAGCAACAACAACGTTGATATCCCCAACACCAACAACGGGGTACATGAAAGGTTCATGCATCTGCCCAGGTTGGAAAGCCCAACACTCTTTGATCAAGATAGAAGCTTCATCAAGCCTTGTTGTTACCACTCCATCGACGATATGCTGACTGAAACTGAACCATCTTCGATCAACCAACGAGGCACTGCTGGTGTTTGTGAGTCCAACAATGGCGTTAATGATTGGGTCACCTTGGACCGACTTGTCGCATCCCAGCTAAATGGTCAACAAGAAACTAGCAAGCAACTATGGTGTTTTAATGACCCTAATGCTGCTTTCAGTCTTTGTCACGATGATGATGTTCAACTATCGCACTTAAATTTGCTCAGATCAAATCAAAACTCCAACGTATACAGAGACGAGAATGATCTATGGAGCTTGACCAAGTCGTCGTCACCGTCACCCTCATCATCATCAGACCCTTTATGCCATCTATCGGTATAATAAAACTAAATGTCAATATCATATAAAAGGACTGGCCGAGTATATAGGTATGTATGACTATGTATATATGTATATGTATGTATTTGCATAAAAAAGGGTGAAGAACTCTGAGATGGGAAAGCGTTGTTACACTCAGAAAAAAAAAACGATGTTATGGATCAAATAACCAATCATCTCACCATATATGAAGGATTATTATTACAGGGAATAGAGATTAAATATGTTTTTTTTTCCCTTGATTCGTTAACTATCCTGATAATACACTGATTAATAGGTTAGTGGTGACTTTATGGGGTTGGGGCACATGTGTTTCATGGGTCTCACACGCCAAAGAAAAAACACAAATAATTATATCCACTTGGTTGCATCACAATATTTACATTGGGGAAGTGTGTTGGTCAAACATTGTATCAGGTGGTTTAAGGAAGATTATTAGATTTGAAAGATCCCATATATTATCTCACCCAGCGTACTATAGCTTATCAAGAATATATTCAATCATTATAATTTTTAGATTTTTAAATTCAAGTGTAATTATTAATACAATTTTTCTACTGAATTCGTCGGGTGTTACATTTTGAAATTTAAAAAAAATACTCATTAAATAATTAAAAAATTATATTTATAATAAATTTGAATTTAACAAATTCTTTTTATTTAATACAATATTAAAGATTTAATCCGTATCAAACAAGTGCCTAACAAAAATTTTAATCACTACTTAAATAAGATACGTAAAGTTTATATATGAGATAATGATTTGGTATAAAATGCTGACTAATTTCATTAAAACTGATCCACTTGATGATCGATGCTGAGAGGGAAACCGTCATTTGTTCATTATAACATAGATACATACATATAGGTGTATATCTATAAATATATCAAATTAGTCACATGCTTTCAACAAGGTTAACTTGGTACGTCGTTGCCACTCCCTCCTAATCTAATTTTTTAAAATATAAATGAGATTAGTAGTGAGAGTTAATCACAATTATTGCGAAATCATTTAGGAGCATTTGCATTTACAATTATCATTAGTTTGCTGCTCCATCTTTTCACTATAAATGGCAACTTTAAATGGTTTTTAATGACATAAATGGTATTCCCTTTTTCCTTACTAAGAAATACATACGCTACGTGTGTTATATTCTTTGCAATTTTCTTTAAATGAATGCATATTTCCTTAATTAGTTGTATATTAGAGAAAAGAAACTATGTGAAATAATATCCAATAGATTAGTTATGGTAAAAGTATTATAAAGGTCCTTGTATGAGGAGTTGAAAGGCATTTTATTTTTTTTACTCAATAAATTAAAAAATTTAGTCCCTGTATGTTAGATTTGAGATCAAACTATTTAGTTCTGTTGAAAATTTCACCATTTTTACTGTTAAAAACTACCGTGATTAACGAAATAGTTAGACAGTTGCACTTGGCATGCCACGTGTATCTCATGCTAACATACATGAGCCAATTTTTAATAGAAGGACCAGTTTGCTTATTAATCTAACATATAAGGACTAATTTGTTCATTTTTTGAATAGAAGGATACAATGCAATTGGACTCCTAGTACAAGGACATCCATGATACATTTATCGACTAATCATTAGTTTTTTACAGTTTTTTTTTCCAAATTTTCATCACCAATAAATTAAAACGGGTTAATGTACTATTTTTCTCAAACCTTGCACTCAATTATTACTTTGGTATCTAAATAAATTTTTTTTATCAGTTTGATACATGAAGTTTCCAAACGTCAGGCACGTTAATCTAACCGTTACTGCCTTATATAAAAGATGACATGGCACGCTAGGAGCGCACCACATAACTCAATTTTCTATTTTTTTTAAATAAGTGCAAAAAAAGGAAAAATTCAAGAAAATAGCAAAAAAAAACTTGAAAAATCTAAAAAAATTAAAAATTAAGAAAAATTATAATATTTTTCTATAATTAAAAAAATAATTTTCTTTTTAGAAAACATAAAATATAAAAAAATTTGGAAATTCAAAAAGAAAAAATATTAAAAATATAGAAAAAAAAACACAAAATAATATAAACATGCATATATGTAGAGTATGTTTATTAACCTTGAAATTTTTATTTTTAAATTTTTTTTAAATTCATTTTCTCATAAAGACCATTACTCAAAGCTTGTTACTTATTTAAAAAAAAAAAAAACTATGATCTTAATTCTATAAAGTAAATAACAGTAAACTATTCTTATATATAATTGAACTTGAAAGTTTGTTTAAATCAATTTCAGGTTTACCTTAAAAGTAAATGCTAAATGTAATTCAAAAGGCAAATAATTTGCTAAATGTAAAAAAATAGTCAACGGTTTATATTGAAATCAATCAAATTCAAAAGCGTCTACATTTAAATTAATTAAACTCAAATGAATAAGGTTAATTGAAGGAAATTATGAGAATTAAAAGTGATTGAAAAATAAACATAAACAATCTGTAAGGTTAAAGCCCAAAACATTTTGTACCATTTTAATTTAATTCTTGAGTTTTGACAACCATAAACATATTGTGTAAAAGATAATTTTTAGAACTCTCTTTATAATCTTTGTAAAATTTTTTTGCTTTTTTTAAAAATTTTATTGTGTAAAAGGTGTTAAATTTTTTATTTTTTATTTTATAATTTTTCTGATATTTTGCATTTATTTTAACGGGGAAAAAAAAGAAAATTGGGTGACGTGGCGCACTCATTTTTTTTATAAGGGCAATAACAATTGGGATAACGTGCTTGACAACAGTAGTAACAACTGAAGTACCTTACTTGACGGTTAAAAACTTGAAGTATTAAAGTAATAAAAGAATAGTTTAAATACGAAAGTAAAAATTGGGTGCAAGTTTAGGGACAAAGAATTGATTAACCCAATTAAAACCGATGGAATTTAAGTGCGAGCAAGTAATGCTAAAACGATTAGACAAAATTATGAAGAGAGGGTCCCAAAAGAAGTTTAAATTTAGGGAGTTCTTTGACTTCATGAATCGACATTGATTGCTTATCTGCAATCCTTAAGTTGGAAAAGCCAATTTCTTTGCCCAAACTTTTTATTTATCTCCTGAGAATTTATGGTAGTAATTAATGAAGTAGTAAATACAACACGCTAAAAACCAAATTGAATGAGCATTTTCATTATTCGTACAGTTATTTATAAAATTTAAAGCTTAAAATCTAAAACTGGAAATTGGAAAACCAGAAGGCAGTATATGCAATCATTGGCTCCAACAAATGTGATTGAATATCTTCACCGGCTAAAATAAAGTGCAATACTTATACTAGCTAGTTATAACTAAGCAACTCCAAGTCCATACAAACCTACACTCATATGTATTTACATCTACATCATTTTTAATTGAATTGGTTCTCAGTTGATAATAAACATTATTATAAGGTTTTTTTTATCATTTTAATTCATATAAAATCTAGAAAATATACTTGATGGGTTAGTGTCAGAAGTGTTTGGTTCGCCAAATATTAGATTATGTTTTGTAATAGGATTTTAGGAATATGAGATTACCTGGTTTTATTCATTTGGCTGGAATGTAGGGTTAACGTGTTTGGTTAAAAGAATGTAAGATTATACCTTTATTTTATTATATGAAATTTTCTTGAAGTATCTTATGAATTCAATTAAACCACCATTAAATCTAATTATGAAAATTTATTTATACAATTTTTCTCCTCACCACATGTCAATCATTTTAGGAATGACTCAAATTTGTATACGAGACAACTTCGCCAGTTTTTGGAGGACTATGTTTTTACTTGTTGCGACCATTCTTAAGTACTACATTAAAGCACTAACCGTGACCAAATTTTTTTCCCAAACAAGGAAAATCTTACGGTTTATATACTCACATAACTTGTACTCAAATAAAGATCATGTGTTAAAACTGTAAAATAAGATCTAATATAAAACTTAACAAACCAAAATCTATCATATCAGATCATCAAGAACAAAACTAGATGCAGTAGCATACCTGAATCCATAAATTTCTTGAAATCTTCGAATCTTATGATTTTGATATTCTAAATTAGCACACAAGTAATTCAGAGAAAGTCACTCTCTCTTTTCTAAATGTGGGATATTAAAAAAGTTACGTATATGTAATTTGGGGACCGTAACCCTAATATATATAATGTTTGCACATTAACCATAATTTCTAACCAGTCCATCACTAATTAAAAATTAATTACTAAAGTATCTAGACATATTTGACCCATACTATATTTAATAATTAAAGCCTAATAAACCTTAATCAAATTATATCATTTTTAATTTTGACTAATCTTTTATAATAGTAAATAATAACATGTAATTACTATTATTATATACGTGATTTCCATATTTTTCAACATTGTGAAAAGCTGCTTAGATTCAACATGTTTGAAGTTCAAATCTCGAGTTATGTAATCTTAAACTTGTAGTTACATATGATAAATTCATTCTTAAAAGTTATTTCATGGTTGCAAATATACAAAACAGAGTGTCTATCAATTTTGGTTTTCAAACTTACAAGAGAGAAGAAGAAGAAAACTATATTTTAGTTTTTGTCTTAAAATATAATAAAAAGAATTATATTGATAAATGACATTAGAGTCGATTTCACAAGTTTCTATAATATCAATTTTGGATATTCTTCAAGGGCAGAGAATTTGAAGATATTACTATTTTGGTTTTTAAAAACACCGAGGAAGCATGTAATAATCTAACTTTTTTGTTTTGTTTTTAATTTGTTATTGGATTCTATTGAATGATATTTTATTTATTTCCATATATATATTAGTTCTTCAACAATATTTTTAAGATTTTATTTTTCTAAATTTTTTATATAGAAAAATTTTATTTTTTTAAATTACTTTGAGGATTTTTTTTACAATTTTTATTATAACAAGGGTTAAATTAACGTAAAATATAAAATTTGATGACTAAAATTATTATTATACCAACTAAAAAGTGTCACTTGATTATTAGGAGACCAAAAAAAAATTTAAAAAATTTTAGTGACTAAGTTGTAACTTTGTATAGTTAAGTAACTAAAATAAAAGCTTACTCATAATTTAATGAAAATGATATATTTTACCCTAATTTTTACCCTTTCAACCAAAATCTTATTTATGTACCAGAAAAATAAAACACTAAAATCTTATTTATTTTATAAATACATTTGTTACATAAAATTTCACCTACAAGATGTACCATAATTTAATATATTTATTAAATCTATTAAAAGAATAATAATAAAAAAATTACTTCAAATTTACCATTTTTCATATAACATTTTATAATAGTTTACAATTAAATAAAACCATTTGATTTCTACGTAATTGCCCATAACATATTAAAATAATATATTTTTTATCACTTAACCACCATATTAAATTTTGACCGTCACATTGATAACTTTTAACATTTCGCACTAACTCTACTACCTTCTGCGTCATCGGACGGGACATAACGGAACTGTGACGTCAACTTTTGATGTTTTGTCGTGGAAATGGCTTTCTTGGCGGAAGGGCAGCACCAAGTGAGGGCCTGAGGGGACAGGTAGGGGCTTAATCCCCGCTTGATTTAGGAAAATTGTCTTTTAGATCCTTAAAATTTATAATATTCAAGGTAAATTTTCTGTTTAGTACAACTCAAAATTGGCCTCCACCGTAAAATGTTCAGTTGGCAGCGACTCTAAACCCTCGTTGGTTTGGATGTTCTTTCCCATTTCATGAGCTTATGGTTTTCTTTGGGCTAGGCTTGGATTTTGTCGTTCCACTCTATTTATCTTTGTATATTTTTTGGACATATTCAGATTTCAGTGTGCTTCCCTTAATAGAGAAGGAAAACTTTCTAAATACTTTAATAATGTATCAAAATACATAGGGTTAAAAGTGTAAATTTACCATCATACTATAGGTGAATATTGAAATTTGTTGTTTTCATTAATATTTTAAAAAATATGAGTAAATTTACCATTCAACTCTCACGTGAAAGAAATTTACTACAAGCCTTTGAATTTTATTAAAATGTACCATCAACTTTGATTTTCTACCACTCAATTTTAATTTTGATGATTTAAAAATATAATTTAATAAAAGAATTATTTTAAATATTTTATTTTAATGGTTAACAATAATTTTACTTATAATATTAAATTTTAATAAAATGAATTAGAATTTCTATTCAATGAAATAAAAACATGAAAAATAGAAATACATATATCATAAAAAATAAGTTAAGCAGTTTTGCTTAACTTTAATAGTATATTAATTAACTTACTGTTTTTATTATTTTAAATTAAAATCGAATAACAAATACCAATCAAAATGAAATATGGTGATAAATCTCAATTTTTTACTTATAGTGACAAATTTACATATTAACCCAAATATATATAAATGTATAATCTTTTAAAGATAGACCTTATTTTTCATTAATTACTTAAAACTCTATGCTCAATTTACCTAAACAACATATGGAGTGATAGAATGATTTCATAAATGATTTTAATCTATATAAATTAATCATTATGAGGTTCGTGATTATTTCTCTCAATAATATTTTCTAAAATTTAAATTTAATTTTTTATCTTAAAAGTATAATGTGTTTTATCATTATAGCCTTAGAATTTCTCAAGATTTGTGATGAGTTGAGTGAGTGGGTCATTTTAATAGGCTAAAGGCCGAAACCATCGATACGCTTTAGTTTTAGTGTATATGGACTTCAAATGAGCTTTAATTTTATTATTATAGTTGGTTCCATATCGGTTCCAGTTAGTGTGCCCTATTTTAGCAATAAAGCATTGAAATCAACCCTTTTTTTTGCACCAGTTAAAATTTCGGTTCGTACTAATTGCATTGGCTTGTTCCATCCAATGTCAGCTGCATCGGCCAAAACATTATGCACAATTGGTGCATGAAGAATATTAAAAATTATAAATTTATAACTTTTAACCGAAATGGTAATAAATGATAAAAACTTTTTATTAGAACATTGTGGATCAGCTTATGCATGAATATTTTATATTTAAATATTATTTAATATCATTCAATTGATGTTTGTAAATGTTCTCATCTACATGTATTAAATAATTTTTTTTAAAATATCATTAAATTTAAAACAGTAAACCAAAATAGATCAATACTAATATGCACCAATTTTAGTAGAAAAACGGTGCATCCACCGATGCAATGCTGATTACCTTACTTTACGTCTCAAACACTAAACTAAAACTAATATTTTTATAAAAATTTATATTCTTGTAATAGCCCATTTTCAGTTAAATCAAAACAGTGGTTTCAAGACCACAAATTCGAGTTCGGAAGGAAAATTATTTTAATATTATCGCATGGTCTGCATTATGATAGGAAAGTCGTATGAAAATTTTGTTAAGAAAATTTTACCGATTACATGTTTAATTGATAAAAGGAACAAATTGCATAAAATGCAGAAGTTGAGTTCTAGTAGCTATAAGAATCAAATAGCTATGGAATTCAAAATTTCAGGTCCTTATATGGAAAATAGACCATTAAGAAGAGTTAGTAGATAAGTATGATGATTCATCCATGGAAATTTAAGAAAAGAAAATGACTAAATTGGAAAGTAAAAATAATAAAACATGATAAGTAATTAAATAATGAAAATATCACCTTTCCCAAATTTTTTTATGGAAACCCTAGCTAAGAGGGAAGAACTCAAGCAAGCTTACTTGGCTTAATTGGGTAAGTAATCTTGTCCCGTTTTTAGTAATTTTTATGTCTCTGAGATCGTAATAGCTTAATGTAGCTATCTCGGGGATTAATTTGCAAAGTTATCAAAGCACTAGGGTTTTTCCATGGATGAATATGCATGAATTATGAAATTTATGGTAGAAAATGAAAGGTTGTTGATAGATAAACAACTTTTGTAAAGTTAATTTTGATGAAATTGTGATTTAGGGACTAAATTGGAAAGTTAAAATATTTATGAAAAATTTATGAATTTTATGAATTTCATGGGCTACAAATGTTACATGTAAAAATTGTCTAGGCTTGGAATAAAGATTAAATTGCATGAATTTCATTTTCCGAGCCTAGAAATGAAATTGTAATTAATCAAAAGTATAGGGGCAAAATAGTAATTTTTCCTAAGGTGTGAATTGGATTGAATTGAATATGAATTGTATTAATTTGATGTTAAATTCATTCGTATAGATCTGGATAACTCAAATACGAAGTTCGATTGTGGAAAAGAAAAAGTGTCGGATTAGTAGATTTTACGTACACGAACAATTGTCAAGGTAAGTTCGTGTAACTAAATTGTTTATATTTATATGTTTGAATTGAATATTATATATGTGAATTGTGTAATTGCTATTTATATGAAATTGATTACATATCCAACAAGCCTGATAAATGTCAAGTTCCGTTTGAATAGATGAAATTCGATGGATACAAGATTTCCCGTATTGGTTGTGGTCCTGCATATGTTGCAGACACACCATAGCTCAAACGAGCGTCCCATTATTAGCCCTTTTGAGCTTCCCGTTATATGGTTCTTGCGAGCTTCCCGCTAATAGCTCTTCGGAGCATCCCGATTGGTTGTGATTTTGCATGTGTTGTAAACACACCACAACTCTTATGAGCGTCCCGATATATGGCTCTTCGTGAGCTTCCTGATTAAAGGCTCTTTGTGAGCTTTCTAATTAATGGCTCTCCGGAGCTTCCCGATATGGTTCGCTTGAACTTCCTGATAAATAGCTATCTGGAGCTTTCCGATTAATGGCTCTTCAGAGCTATCCATTATTGGCTCGCATGAGTTTCCTGATTACGACTCTTATGAGCTTCCCATTATACAACTCGAATAATGTGCTCTAAGGAGCATTCTCGAATATGAATTGACAGATTATAGATTAGTGCACTACGTGTGTACTACCCGTGTGTCCATCGATATTTCAAATAAATTCAATGAATAAAGTTCCGACATGGGATAATCTGAACTTGAGATGAATTATTATGGAGATGTACATGTTATATGGATATATGATGTGGAAAGTATATGTATATGATTTTTTTTACATGATGAGCTCATCTTTGTTTCTTGATATTCACATGAAGTACATGACTAACAAGTTTCTTAAGGTTATATGTATTTAGGCAAATTTCCAAATTTCTTGGATGAATTTTGCATGCTTACTTTTAATGTAAATGATTAGTAAGTTAATTTCCCGTTATACGAACTTACTAAGCATAATATGACATAATATGCTTACCCTGTATTATTTTTCCTGTTTTATTGTAACAACCCTATACCTGATCTAATCGTACAAACCCGGTATAAGACTATTACATTTGGTGCCAAAACTGTTATGGGTAGATATTGTTTAATTAAAACATTTATACATAGCATTTTAACTTACCAACCATATTTGCAAACATACATATACACTATGTTTGGTTGGGTGTATTGGCTATGCCAATACACCCCTAATCGGTGGGGCCCACTTAAGACGCCTCTATGCCGTTGTTTGGTTCATGGTTTTTCTATTACGCCTGTAATACAATACTAACCTAATCGGTGAAATCCACCGATTTCTAATACACCCCATTTGCTCAGATTACGCGCCGCATAGGTTTACCATCCCTGTTATACCCTCCCATCTGCTTCCCCGTTTCTCTTCTGTTCCTTCTAGCCTCTGCCGATTTCCTTGTTGGTAAGTTAATACCTCCAGATTTGTTTCACTCTGCTGATTCTGCATGTAATCGGTTTCCCCTTTTCTGATTACAGCTTCTTCTTCATCGCACTGTGCCCGAATTTGGTCATTTACAGGTTAGTGTTTTGGGTTTTTAAGCTTTCCATTCCTCCTAATTTATTCCTCTTCTTGGTTGCCTTGCCTGCGCCTAGTTATTGCCATTTCTGCTTCTTTCCAGGCTCCACTCAAGGCTTCAATTTATTTCAAAGGAAATCCATATTCATTACAGGTCAACTAAACCTTCAATTTACAAGCCATACGTAATCATGTTTCCTTTTTTTTTTTAATTTTGGGTCTCTGTAAGATTTGTTCTTTTTGGGGTTTTGAATTCTTTTTATTGTTATGTTTAGTTAATCCTTTAATTTATGTTGTTTAGAGATGGTGAATTTAACAGAAGTAATATAGTTGATGTCAGTATTCATGTCTGTGGAAGAAATGATTAGAAGAGTTAATTATAACAAGAGAAATGGAAATAAGGTACAATTCACTGCGTTAAAAACAGTACCTTTTCGTTGAACAAAACTCCACCAGTAGGGTTATCTTTGTCTTCAAGTCTGGACTGTTTTCTATCTCAAGAATCTTTAAGGCTGGGAAGTCAACAGTATAATCTTCATGGAAAAATCCAATGAGTTTCTGAAGATCTTTCAATTTCAGGGAGTTCAATCGAGGGAAGCAAATTAATCCTCTGTTTTAGAATGCTTCTTCGATCTGCTCCTCCAGCCCGTTGCAAAAGTCATTTCAAACAACTGGAATTCCTCATATGCATCAGCAGCCACCAATGCAACCACAGGCACGACTTTCATCAGCACCGAATTTCCATCATCAGCATGCCCCACAAATGGGTCCTAGTGTTGGTTTCCAACACCCTGGTGCTCAGCATCTTTCACAGCCGATGTTCCATGTAAGTAAAAAGTTACAATTTGGAAGTCAGTCTTGGGTGTCTCCTTCATAACATATTCTGCAATAATTTCTCTTATTTTTTGAATTACTCAGTCAGGTAATAGACCTCCTAGCCTTGGACCTTCGTTTCCACAAGGGCAGCCACCGCGTGCAAATCAGCTGCCAGCTCAATTAACGTATCAAAATCAGGTATGTGCAAATTTTAGTTGTTTGATGTGTATTGGTTTTATCACTTAGTGGACCATTCTAATTGGGTTGATTATTAAAAAAAATGAGCTCATGTTTTTTATCACGCTACTGGTCTAAGTGGCAGGCTGTAAACATTCCATAGTTTACCTTGTGTGTGTACTAGATTATTTTTTGTCTCTCTGAAAAAGTCTGACAAATGTCTGCCTTGTTATTCACACCACTGCTAACAGATTGTTGAACTGATTGGCTTCGGGCTTCATTAAAATTGTGAAAATCTGTTTTTGAGTCCCTTTTCCTTGATAATTCTTGTACATGTAGATGAAAACACGATTGCAAGTTAGAAGTGCACACAATTGTGATTGCAATAGCAGTTAGGTGGAATTTATGTACTTCAAGGTGGAGAAATGTCTGATTACATGTGGTATCTCTTCCACTGCACGCATGTCAATAAGGGGAAATATATTTGTAGCTACCATTGAGCAGTGTTTGCTGTCTTTGAATAATTAAATTCGTTCAGCTAGCTATGTAAGTTAGAGTTCTGGCTCAGGCTAGAGTAATTATAATCCATTGAATGAGGTGAAGAAAGGTTATGAGTTTGTAACTGGTATTGATTTAATAAAAGGTAAAGCTTTAATAACTGAATTAAATTATCCTTAACATGCAAGATGGGATCATTGTTTTCAAGTTTGCTCTTTAGTTGCTTTTACATTTGTGTGCAAGTAGTTAAATTATTTTCTTTTTTTTTTAGTTATTGTTTTTGTTACATTATCCCACCAAATGCAAAAAGAAATAAGAAAAGTGTTTTGGATACCAATTAAAAAAGGTACTTCTGAAAGAATAAAGGTTTATAATAACATTATAAGGAAGCATGATTTTAGTTTTGCATGGGGCTAAAAGATATGGATTAATGTTAAATTTAAAGTTACTTATATTTAATCAAATATGGTTTGTTTTTTACTATAAGTCATTTTTAATCAAATATGGTTTGTTTTTTACTATTCAACTTTATTTATGTAGTAGTTTTTGAGTAATCAAAGAGCAAATAATGAGATCTTAATGAGGAAAGTTACATATTAACTGGAGTTTTAATCTCCTGCACTTGATTTTCAATTTTTAGTTGAAACTAAAGTTCCATCTCTAATGTAATAGTATCCTGTGGGAAATGTCTATGGCTTAATAGACTCTGCCAATTGACAACATCTTTTGTATGTGTTATGGTTATTCTTTCAGGCAGGAGCCTTGCATTTAGGATCCGAGTTTGGCAACCAAGTAGGGGGTTCGATGCAGGTAGATAGAGGATCTTCGTGGACACATAGTCAACCAGATAATTCAGCACTAACTCAGTTGCAAGGACCCTCACCATTGGTTTCCAGTCAGATGGTTCCAGGAAATCAGCCCCCTCGTCCAACATCGGTGATTATCCAAACTTTGAGTTTCATACAAGCAAATAGAATTAGTCAGTAGTTTGAGTGGTTCCATTAACAGTTTCCATTGGCTCTTTATAGTTGACTCCTGAGATGGAGAAGGCGTTACTTCAGCAGGTGATGAGCCTCACTCCGGAACAGATTAATCTCTTGCCTACAGAGCAAAGGAATCAAGTGCTTCAGCTCCAGCAAATTCTGCGCCAATGACAAGACTCTACTTCAGCTATGTTTGCATGCCATATACTGATAAAAAAGGACAAATCTCAGCTGACTAAAATTGATTGATTTGCTGCTTTAATACAGCTGCCAATTCAGCATTCATCTCCTTTGAGCCTGCCTTGTTTATATATTTGTAGGTTGATAGCTTCTGAAAGTTGAATTCTAGGGGCAGATTTGTAGGTTTATGTACTAACAACGAAAGGAGCTTGAGTGCATTGTGGGGGAAACTTGCTGCCGAGATACTGATGCAAAACTGGGATATTGCTCTTGAAGAACTTAATCGTTTGAAAGAAATAATCGATTCCAAGGTTTTGGTTATATCCCCATTGATTATTCGGTTTTTATTTTGACAATTTGCTTTCCGATTATTCGTTGACTCATTTATTGGTCTTTTTGCTGCAGAGCTTCTCATCACCTTTGAACCAAGTTCAGAGTAGAATATGGCTTATGCATTGGAGCCTCTTCATCTTTTTCAACCATGACAATGGAAGAACACAGATCATTGACCTATTTAATCAAGACAAGTATGTCACTTTAACAACTAAACTTAAGGTTTCCATGTTTTGTTACTGATGTTGTTAGTTGCATCATTTGTGTGGTAGTCACATCTGTGCTTATTTGTTCTTTGTGCATTTTCCTGTCTTTTTATGCCATGACTTACTTCTGTTTCAAGATCCTGCTATGTTCACATGCTTCGGTTTTGATTGTGTTGGAATGGAACATGTTTAGAAACTTTGTGGATTTCTTTTATCATTTGCATGGTTTTTTTAATATGAAAAGTTAATGCACTGCCTGCCATGTAATTTGCAAAATGTTTGTTCAAAGATTTGAGGCTAAAGTAGGTGATATCTTCGCATTGACAAAGAAAGTATGTGTCCCATAAAGAACTGCAATCAAACCAAAAACAAAGAAAGTAGTGTTAAACCTCTAATGAACATGTCTAGAAGTGTGTATATGGTATATGCCTCATGTTTTGAAGTCTTTACTCTTTAGCATGTCTAAGAGAATGTGTATAGTATTTGCATGTTGAATTTTATATAAGCAAATTAAGTGATCAGTTTACTAATGCAGGGAAGAAGTAGATGAGTTGTGCCGAACATTGAAAGAGAAAGAGGACAGTTCATGTACTGCCTCAGATCAGTTTTCTTGTATCACAATATAATGAACTTTGCTAAACAAGTTATGCGTGCAATTTAGTTGGAGAGGTTTTTTGTTAGGTCATGTAAGACTTTTGTTGGTTAAACTATTAGAAATTCAAGAGCAAATTGGGTCCTCTAATATAAAAATGAGCAATTTAGTCCTTATATAATTCGTTTTGAAGCAAACAAGTAACTTTTGAATAGTTTTAATATTTTTCTTATCTAAATGCTCGTGGAAAAAATTGAAAATAAACATGTCTAAAAGTTTAATCATAAAAAATCCATCTTTCTACAGAAAATATAATAAAAAAAAGTTAAAATAAACGAAGAAAACAACATTGAAGACCAAAATTGCTGCAAGTCAAATCTAGAAACAAAAATGAAATTGAATACATAATTCATTGCTGGGAAACAGAATACATAATTGGGAATATGAAGAAAAACCCTAATTCATTATATTGTTAAGTAAATTTAACTTGGGTTGCTGATGGTAAAGTAACAATCATAAAATCATTATTCAAAGTCAAGTTCAAATATTTTAATATTTGATAGAAGAAATTGATGAAGTTTGTTGATACAATCATAAGAATATTTAATTTTATTAAATTATATATTTTTGTTAAATTATATTTAATAATAATAATTTTATAGTATTATATATTATGATTTTAGTAAATTCATATAAGAATATTTAATACTAAGAATTTTATTAAATTATATATTTTTGTTAAATTATATTTAATAATAATTATTTTAAATTATATTTTATAATATTATATATTATAATTTTAATAAATTCATATATTTTATCAAATTATATATTATAAAAAATATATTTAATAATAATTATGTTAAAATATGATTAAATTATTTATTATTTATATTAATAATCTTATTAAAATTTAATAACAATAACAATAATCAGTTACCTAAACAAATTTATGCTAAGTGTATTCTAGTCATTTTAGTTTTTTCCATTATGCTATTACACCTCTATTCCATTCAACCAAACACAAGATTACTATTACGCCTCTATTCCATTACATTCAACCAAACAGTTGATTTCCTATTACACCTCTAATCCAATACACCTCTATTCCATTACACCTCTAATCCAATACACCTCTAATCCAATACAGCGAACCAAACGTGCCCATAGTTTTAACTAATTCATTTTATATATATACCAAAATACGTAAAGTAGTTAAAAATAGATAGAAGTCCAAGAGTTTACATTTTAGTTCTTAACACATGGAAGCATAACTGACTGTCTATGTACATGCCATTTTAAGTCAAAATATGGTACCTACTTCCGAAGCTCTTGAGGATGTGATGAGATGAGAGATCTTCTATCCTGACTTTATCTCTTCGAGTCAAATTGTACCTACGCGTTAAAATTAAACGCGTTAAGCCGGTGAAGGCTTAGTAAGCACTACAAGAATAAATAGATAAATAAATTTTAAATAAAATATTTCAAATTCATTCTGTTAATACGTATTTCCGTACATATAAACTTTATAAGACTTACCTTAACACATTAATGATTCACTTTTGTCCACAGCTTATAATCTTAGCCCAAAGTAGATTTTACAGAACACCCCGGATATACGGAACAAATACAGAGAGCACAAATGTGCTGAACAGAGAGCACTGACGTGCTAAATATCAGAGAGCACCAACGTGCTAATAATCAGAGAGCGCGCTAAAGTTCCTTAATAAGTTCCTTAATGGCATGCCACTAATATCCTGGTAGTTCTAAATTCCATCTACTTGGGCATTAAAACTGAATCTCATTCATTTAAATACTTTATACAATTATTTCAAAAAGGACTTATCATTTCTTCATCATTACAATTTACTACTTATTCCACAATACACATATATCGCACGTTTTCACGCACATATATTTTTCTGTCACAACCTTTACTTAATGTTCAATCAATATACCACCATATACTTTCCATCTATAATTTTCTTTACAAATTTCATGGTTCCATAATATTTTATTTTACTTTATTTTTATTTTATTTTTTAAATAAATATATACTATAATGTAGGCATTTAAATAAAATAGTTAAAAAAATAATAATAATCTTGTAGTACTTACAACAAAAAGGTTGAGATGATGTTTTCCTTCACTCCTTAGCCTTCTCTTTTCCTTTTTCTTCAATTAGATCCTTTCCTTTCTTTTCTTTCTCTTCAATTTCATATAAAACACATAACACATACATATATTAGAAAAACAATCAAATAAATTTCCTATATTATTTAAGAAAAATAAACATATATGATATAATAATTTCATAATTTCTTAACTTAGCTAATATTTCAATTTAATTCATAACTAAAATTATTTCTATTTCTATCACAATCTGTACCTTATTTTTACTTAAATTCTACTTACAACTTGACTTAACTCTCAAATTTTCACTAATAAACCTTAATTTCAAATTTCTTACAATTTTACATTAAACTTATAACTTATTTCTCAATTTAATCTTTTTCCCAATCCTAGTTTGGATTTCCATCAATTCAATCACTAATTCATCCACTAATTCAATATAAGCTACAAAAAAATTCTACTAACTTTCAAAATTTCAACATATACTTACTAGTATTTTGATGTAGAATCATAAAAACTCAAAAATTTAAAGAAAATGACTTAATTTGACTTACCAATTTGATATTGAACCTTAAAAACTCTAATTTTCTTCTTTACTTTTTCTTTCTTTCTTTCTCCCATGTTTCTCCCCTGTTTCGTTTCAATTTGTATTCTGTTTCTTTCTTTTCATTTCTTTTCTTTTGCTTTATATATATAATAATATAATATAATATTATAATAATATAATATAATATTATAATAATATAATATAACAACTCACTTATTAATTGAATAGCATAATATATAATATATATAAAAAAAATCTCAATATTTCTTTTGTTATGCCGCCTCAAATTAGAAAAAAAAACATAATTGCCTATTTAGTCCTTTTAGCTTTCTTTAATTTATAATTAAACTTTCACACTTATTTCAATCTAATCCCTTTTTCCTAATTACTTCTAATTACATCAAATTCTCCTAGTCAAAACCTAATTAGACACACAACTAACTTCGTAAATATTTATAATAAATATTTACGAATCTGATTTACCGGAACAAAGTCCCGGAAATGCATTTTTTTAATCTATTTAAATAAATTTTACCATATAATCAATAAAATTTTATTATCAAAATTTTCATGCAACCTTCCTATCATAATATAGACCATACCACAATATTAAAATAAATTTTCTTTTTAGCTCGGATTTGTGGTTACGAAACCACTATTCCAATTTACTGAAAATGGGTCATTACATTTATAGTAATTCGGAAGCTCGAAGTGGTTGGAAGCTGGTCGGAGCATCATCACACTATCCTTCGATTCATTTCGGTGTATAGGTTCAATCAGGCCATTGATGGCAAATATGTGTTTTGGTTATAAATAGCCATTGGAATGGTTTGAGTTGGACATACTTTTGTTAAATATATATATGTGGCTTCTTCTTGTTTGTTGTGTTTGATGTGGTAGTGTGATGGATAAGTTATATGCATATTGATGTATGAGATGAGATAGTATGGTTGGTATAAGTAAGCAAATAGATGTTTTCATTAATATGGTAAATTTGAATGATGAGAAATGAGGATATATAACATATTTATAACTTGATTTTTGGTTAGTTTAAATGTTTTGGATTGACTTTTGAATGTGTTAAAATGTTAGTGTAGGTGGAAGACCAAATGGGTGAGAAATATGGCTTGGAAATGGCCTTATTTCGTCCACATGGGTAGAGACACGGGCGTGTGTCTTAGCCGTGTGTGACACACGGCCTAGCTGTGTTTTGACCATGTGTCCCCATGCATCTTAAAAAAAATTCAAAACAGAATGCTCAGAATTGATCACATGGCCTAGCACATGGGCGTGTGGCTTGGCCATGTGAACCCTGCACTTACACACGGGCGTGTGACTTGGTCATGTGACCCAAGTCAGAGAGTTACATGGGCTGGGACACGACCGTGTGCCCTATTTCAAATGCCCACACGCCCTGGGACACGGGCATGTCACATGTCCGTGTGGCTCACACGGTCTGACCACACTGGCGTGTGTCCCTTGTAACTAGAAAAAAATTTTAAAATTTCACGAAAAATTCTGAGTACCTGGTTTAGTTCCGACTTGTTTCTAATGTATGTTTTGGGCCTCGTAGGCTCATATAAGGGACTTTATGAATACTAACTGGCATGAATGTTAAATAATATGAAATGTTTGTATTTAATCTGTGTATTTTGGTAATGCCCCATAACCCTGTTTCGGCAACGGATACGAGTTAAGGGTGTTACAATTCTATATATTTACTAACAAGCGTTTGGTGTAATAGTAAATTAAATTATATTTTTGAACTTTATAAATGACATTATTGAGAATAAGAGTCATGAATTTTGAAATAATTAAGATCTTTAAAAAGGAAATAAATATTTTTTAAAGTGATAGTGCATGGAAATTTTCAAATTAACTTTTTTTTTAGTTTTAATTAAATTCAAATCCAATCAACTAAATTCATGATATAACAACAAAAATATATAAATAGATTTATATAATATTAGTACAAATAATTGGTTGAAGAAGGATAATTTTGATAGTGTGGGAATTCGTCCACTATCAATTTAACCGTTACTTCAAATAGAATATAAAAATTGAAGGATTTAATGCCTCCCCCATCTAAATGAGTGCTGTCCTGACTGCCATTCCCGGGAGTTGAGCGAAGCATGTGACAATAATTGTGACTCAACTCATCAACTCTAAGTACATTTAAGGACACCGCCAAAACAAATATCAAGTGGGGACTTTAGATTTGAGACTAGACCTCACCCAACTGCACCACCCACAGCCTTTAATCACAAACCATGGCCCCCCTTCCTCTTCTTCTTAAAAACAAGCGAACAAAATTACTCGTGGAAATTACCAACTTTTTTTTAACTTACATAAAATCTCCAACGTCAATTATGAGTTTACTCTTTCATGCATGGCCAAACAAAATACCCCCAATCAAAAAAAAAAAAAATTCATTAGTTTGTCCTTTCCTTTTACACTTGTATTTTCAGACAAGAAACGATTCGGGAAACTAGACAAGAAAATCCAAGTTTGACCAGTCCACCATGGAAATGAAGCCAACTCATTCAAAGAGGGGATTCCCTTTGTTCAAGTTGGTACTTCAAAGGGTGGTTTTTTTGGTGGTCTTCGAGGAATTTTTATACATTAAAAAAAACAAACAAAAAACACTTGATCTTTTCTAATGAACCACTGGTCTTTTTTGCTGCTGATAAACACGTGAAGCCAATGAGATTTGGTCAGTTCGGTTTTTGAAACCCAAATAATATACACACACTCTCTCCCATCAATCGAAAAGGGTTTAACAATTTTCAAAGTGACTTTGGATTCTTATGTAACAAAAACAACATTAAAACACTCCAGTCTCTCCTTTCTCATGTCATCTTCTATCATATAATATGATAGTATTTTACAGTGTTATTTGTGACAAAAGTGTCTGACACTTTCCCCCCCACCCTCATCAGTTCTTTTTTTTTTCCCTCCCAATGCCACTAGAAAACACCTACCGCTTAGCAGATATATTGGAGGTCGTACCACCTTGTTAGATTCTGCAACAAATGAATATCATCTTCTCTTCTTTTTCTCTCTCTTGCTTTCTCCTTTACTTAATATATTCATGATTTGTGAAGGAATCGATTGGGACAAATACCCATCTTCTTAATTATCTATCCCCTTTCATTTTCTCCTTCTTCTTGGACCTGACCATGGGAAAGAACACTGCTACCTCTTGGTTGTCAATGGTGAAAAAGGCCTTTAGGTCTCCAGGTAAAGATTATGAGAAAAAGAGTAGCAGGAGAGAAGAATGTGGGCATCAGGAAGAGGATGAAAAGGTAGTATATAGTAATTAACAACTTCATCATTCTCTTGCATTTATTTTTTGTAGTATAATTTATTTAATTAAGTTGGTGGTGGGTGCATGGCTTTTTTTGGGGTTGTGCAGAAGAGGGAGAAAAGAAGATGGCTGTTTAGAAGGGGTAGTAGTAATATCAATCATGTCCAACAGTGTGAAGCAAAGATACCAACACCAACGACATCGACAAGTACTGCTACACCACCTGCGAACAATGCAGCAGAAACAGCATTGGATTTTGCAGAACAACGGCACGCAATTGCCGTTGCAGCAGCTGAAGCTGCTGTGGCAACAGCACAAGCGGCTGTTGAGATCGTTAGGCTTAGTTCTAGACCTTCCAATTATGCCAATGTTCGAGAACACTATCACTATGCTGCTATTGTCATTCAAACAGCTTTCAGAGGTTACCTAGTAAGTGAAGTTAATCATTAAACTAGTCATTATCTGCTACAAACTGTCGGGTCTCAATCTAACAACTTTTTTGTGATTGTTAAGGCAAGGAGAGCATTGCGTGCACTGAAAGGGTTAGTGAAGCTTCAAGCATTAGTGAGAGGACACAATGTCAGAAGGCAAGCAAAGTTGGCACTAAAATGCATGCAATCTTTGGTTAGAGTACAAGACCGAGTGCTAGATCAACAACGTGCAAGGCTTTCACATGAAGGGTACAGAAGAAAGTCTATGTTTGATGAAACCAATGCATTGTGGGAGACTAGATATCTTCAAGATATTCGTAGGAGGAAGGCCATGGTAAGTAGCTGTAAGTAAGTCTTAATCAACTTTTTTTTTCTCTTTTTTATTTATTGTTGTATGGTTTTATTTTATGCTCAGTCCCGAGACATGAGCTGTACAACAGATGAATGGAACGACAGACCACAAACTAGTGAAGAGATCGAAGCATTGTTGCTAACCAAGAAGGAAGCTGCATTGAAACGTGAAAAGGCACTTGCTTATGCTTTCTCTAACCAGGTTCTTTTTTAATTATTATTACTATTTCATGTTGGTACCAGTGCATGTTTAATTATGAACTAATAATTTTAAACACATGTTGAAGATATGGAGATCTAGAAGAAACCCATCAGCTGAAGATGAAAAGGAGGTTGAAGAAAGAACAAAATGGCTTGACCGGTGGATGGCTACAAAGCAATGGGATAACAACAACCGGGTATCAACTGATAAAAGAGACTCCATAAAAACAGTGGAAATAGATAGTTACAAGCTACAATCCTACTCTTCACCAACAATCAGAAGACGTCATAGTTTGTCTCTGAACCAATTCCCACCCACACCTTCCCCTTGCAAGACAAAGCCTTCGCAAGTACGTTCAGCTAGCCCTCGGTGCTTGAAAGAAGAGAAATACTACACCTCTGCAGCAAACACACCTAGCTTAGCTTCCACGTATTGCACCACAAACGGAATGTCTCGGTATGTAAATGGAGCTGCCACGACGGTGCCAAATTATATGGCAGCCACAGAGTCTGCGAAGGCTAAGGCAAGATCCCAGAGTACACCGAGACAAAGACCATCGACACCAGAGAGAGAACGAGGTGGATCGTTAGTGAAGAAGAGACTATCGTATCCAGCACCTGAAAATCATGTTGTTGGCATTGGGTGTAGTAGCCTTAGCCAGAATTTGAGAAGCCCTAGTTTCAAGAGTGCATTTGAGGGTCATTATGGGATGGAGAAAGAATCACTTTACTCATCTTATTATACTGAAAGTTTTGGGGGTGAAATTTCTCCATGTTCCACTACTGATCTAAGGTGGTTGAGATGAAGGAGATTATTCATGTATGGTTTTCATTCTTAGCACATTATTTTTATCTGAAAATGCATCATTTGGGCTTAGAAAGGTGGTATGTTTTGTATGGAATTTAACAAAATTTATGATCTCAGACTCTGAGATGAGATTTGGCCCAATAGTTGTATGCCTTCGTTTTCTGTTCCCAACACCTAATCATATAAGCCCAAATGCAAAAAACAGGGTTTTTGTGGATAAAAACTTTCCATCCTCTTCATGAAAAGGTTTACCTTTGTTCCCTTTTTAAGGTTGGACAATTTTTTAATGAATTAAATGATGATAAATCATTAAAAACTAAGTCATAATTTTTTTAAAATGTTTAATATTGTATCATTATCAGATTCTGCATTAAATTTTTAGTTTTTTTTGTTAAACAATTCCCAACACAATAATCACATTAAATTATTTAAAAATAGCGGATTCTCTACAAACAGTTTCAAACCCTCATTTCTATCGAAAGTTAACTTTGCAATGCGATTAGTTTTTGTGTTCTATTCCTTAGAAACATATAAAAGTTCCATTGCACCATTCTCACCAAAATCTACAGAATATGTCTAATAATTGTTGAAAAATAAGGCCTTGAGAACACTTCTTTAATAGACCGAATAACCTCTAAACTATCTGACCGAATTAATATTTTCTCTCATTTCTTGTTATGGATAAAAATCAAGCCGTCTAGGATACCTCATGTAGCTTCCCAACCTCCTATTAAAACCAAGAATCCACTAACCATGGCTATCATTTACCAAATTTTTAGTTTTTTTTAAGAGAGAGATGGAAGAGATTCTTCATATTTAAATTTGAGATTTGATGTCAACAAATGCAACTTAATATTATTAATAGTTTTTTTTTTCAAAACGAGGGAGAAGGTTTAAGTGCGTTCGTATCAACATTAAATTGGAGAAAAAATGTGTTTAAGTATATTCGTAACTACATCCTCCTATTTATTGCAATAGTAACAATTGCAATTAAGTTAAGACTTTATCAACTTGAAATTTATCCCCTTCACTTCTATGAAAATAAAGAAGTTAACGCCTTTAATTTATCAAAATTCGGATTTTAAACTTTATAGATACTTTAATTGAATGATACTATTAAATATGAAATTCGATAGTTTAACAATAAATATGATGTAATTACCAACTAGATCGATTTCACATAAAATACAAAAATCAAATTATTTGGTTAAATAAAGAGATGGAATTTAGATTTAGAAATTTTATATATAAACAATTACATTACATTGATGAATGGTAGGAAAAAGGAATGGTTATTAACAGGAGTACAATCCTAGTATTAACACCAATTAGCCAACTTGATTTATGACTTGATTGATGAAAAGTTTATCTTTTTCTTCTTCTTAAGGAAAAGGTTAAAGTGAAGCAAATTTTCATTCTGACACCCATGACATAGGAAAAACATTTATGGATGATAATTAATGGAAATAGTACTCTACTTACTAAATGTGATACCAAAAAGAAAAAGAAACAAAGGGTATTCACCCATTCCAGAAAGCTTAGGCCTTTGGGCTTAGCTCCAAAAACCCAAATGGAAAACCCATCATTTTAACACTAACATTCAAAGAAAGAAAACCCTTTCGTCCAATATAGCAATAAAGGTTTTTTTTTTTTATCCACAAGGTTGAAGAAAATTTTAGCTACCAACCAGCCGCCGTCCACCATGTCTCATGTGCTCTTGCTACAGCTACTTGTACTTGTGGTTTGACTAGTTGCGATGCCAAGGCACAATGCTTCAGCCAGTGGTCCACCAGGCGATGAACCCATCCATGACAAGGTACCACGCATCTCGTGATGACTGTTCTCGTCGTCTTCTTCTTGATTGTTTTCGTTCCCACCACCCGACATTGATAATGTAAGTGATGACAGTGGTAGCTTCTCGTTTGAAGAAACAGGGCGTTTGCAGCTCCCAATTCCTTCCATTTCAACCACTTCTCTTTCTGCTATTGACCATGCATCGATGAAGGCTCTTGTTTCTTGTGAATGTGTTTGGTTTAGGTTCAAGGAGCCTTCCAAAGAGGCTAAACTGGGGGTGAATTGCTCGTTTAGATGATGCTGAGCTTGTAAACTGACCCCATAATTCGTCCGCTGCCACTCGGGGTTAGAAGCAAAAGGAACGGTGGTTTCCCCTTTCATGAACCATTCCAAGCACCTTCACGGGCCAAAACATTATAAGACAACACAATCCACATCATGCATTTATTAAATGTTCAGAGCTTACCTGGATTGATCAAATGAAGATGTGAAGAAATGAGGGTCGTGGTGGTTTGTAAAATGTGGGTTTTGATGAGGTTGGTTGGTGGTGCCATCAGATGCCATGTTGTGAAGTGTTTGTGATTTGTGATCATTGTTGTTGATGTTGATATTGGAGTGGTTTGGCAATTCCACAGGCTTTCTTGAACGGGGACGGCACTTATGAGAGTGACGCTCACAGTATTTTTGGTCAGGCGCCACGTCTCTCGAGCACCTCCATTTCTTCCCATCTGTTCTTCTGCACCTCCATGGCTCCGGATCCGAGCTATTGCTCGAAAACCCCAATTCCAAAGAACCCTTTATCGCTACTATATCAACAAAAATATATGATTAATGCAAAGAAAAAGCTAAACAAAGAAGAAGAAGAAAAAAAAGATTTACCATTTGAAGGGTTTTGGTGAGGGGGATAAGGAGTTCAGCAGGGACAGGGACAGAAGCCATCATGTACTTGTAAATCATGGTCTGTCTTTCCAGCTCTTGCCACTGAGCTGCTGTGAAAGGAACTCTAGCATTCACAGGCGCTGCTGCCATTTCTCCTACTTTCATTAAATTTTGAACACCATGCATTAAGTTATACTCTTTTTAATTACTTCATAAAACAGAATTAGAAGAACAAAAAAATGGACGAAGAAAGAACAAAGAAGAGTTTTTTTTTTACCAGAGGAATGGTGGGGAAAAGGAGGGTCAGCGGAAAAAGAGTGATGGTGCAGAGACTTTAACACAACTGCAGCAGCAGAAGAAGAAACAGAAGCAGAAGCAGCACCGACAACATCGTATATATCGCCCCTGGATGGTTCCTGATTGCTTGTGTTACAAACAAGGGGCCCACCACCACTAGCTCCTCCATCAAACCCTTCAACATAACAAGAAGAAGATGATGATGATGAAAGGTGATTATGATTGTGAGGAGGAAGCATTGCCATGAAACTCTTATTTGGACAAGACTCCTCAACTTGTTGCATCATCATCAAACCTAACCCAACATCACATCCCTCATCTGTTCTTCCCAACCCTTTCTCTGTACCTACAAAAGCATTATTTCTGGTATCCATGTCTTCAAAATGTCACCTTTCCCATCTAAAAAGAAAAACAGAACAAGACAAGACAAACCTTAAACTCCCCCCTAACCTACTACTTTCACTCTTTTTAACAAGCCAAGAAAAAAAAGTTACAGGAAACTGCAAATCAGTCCCCTTTGTTCTTTCTTCGCTTCACGCATCTCAAGCCAAAAACCAGTTGTGTTTGTTGCTAATATATAAAAGAAAAGTTGACAGATATTATGGTGTAGCGGTGCCGCTATTTTCAGCCATGCGTTTTGCTTTGCTTCCTTAGCATCCAACATTCGCACCCCTTATGGAATACAGACAAAACCCACTTCACTCCACTCTCCCCCACTCTTGACACAGACACATCCCCCAAACGTTAACACAGTCTGAAAACCCGTAATAAGATTACAATAGTTTTAGTGTCTAATTTCTAAAATAATATTTCTCCATGTAGAAGTCAAAACAACCCTCCACTTCAAATAGTGATTTAGTTGACTGAGATGAACCGTCAAAGTTAACGGCGTGAGTGTGCATTGGGAGACGTGAAAGGAAGAGCTAGGGTCCAGTTGGGTTTCGTGTGAGCGTGTGGGGGGACCAAACCCCTTCATTGATGTGATGCCGTAACTAATTTGTGCTATCCACTTATAAATATTCATAATCTTTTTTAGAAACCAATGCATTCAATTTGGACCAAGAGTTTTGCTTGGTTTACTCTTCTCTTTATACCCATAATTTTTATTACCATCCTATTTATGTTCTTCTTGCAATTATTGACATTGTTTTCTTTTAGAAACAGATAATGTTAATGTCATTTACATTACATCCAGATTGAGATAAGTTTTTTAAACTGCCCTCTTCAACCACTTCATTTTTTTGTTTCACATCAACCTAACCAAGTCTTACTATATTTTTCATGTTTGATGGTAATTTCATTCAAATTTGTTACTATTCCACCCTACCGATATTTATATTTGCGAGTTGAATGCATAGTTTCACACAAACCAAGGTGTGTGCTAATTTTTTTATTTTTTATTTTTGTAAAAAATCAGTGCCTTAATAGATTTTAACCTCATGTGATAAATGAGTGTTGGATGACCGAGGAAAGGGTCAATGCCTCCTCCTTTTCATCAATCTCTTTTGTCTCAATTGTTTGTCTCTTTTGTGGATTTTTAGAAAAGATGTCCAGATTTTATTATGGATAATACCAGTTGCTTCTCCTGGGTTTGTTTGATGTTACGGGAACTACATGTTTTAGTACTTTAATGATCCTGATGAATCTTCACTAAAGCTTCCAACTTCAAATGTCAATGATTAAACAAATCTCCTTCCTTTTCATAAAAATTTACTTCCTATTTTTAAAAATATAAATTAAAGATATTTGACCATTCCGCCTTTTATCAATAACCCTTAGAATATTATAAAAATAATGGGGTTTAATATTTTTTAACCATTTTTCAAATATTAAATTTAGAACTCTAATTCGAATCCATATAGTAGTTACCCAAGCATATTTTCATTATTTATCAAATGTGTTTTTCAATTTAAACGTAGCCTTAGATATTGGGGAATCAAATTATAAATTTAATTTTAGATCAAAATGAATAAAATCTAAGCCTTAAATTTAATTTATTTCACTAAAATAAAGAGCATTTAATTTAATTTTTGAAAAAAAAATTGGAAGCAAATTCACAACAGGATTAAAAAATTTGAGTAATTGACATTTGTTTTTCTCTCAATATTTGTGTTTATTTCGTGGAAAAATTTATAGAACATGTAGCTCTAAAAAAGTTACTAAAAAGCATAGGACACTAAACACCCAAAGTTTTTAGAGGAAAAAAATATTGAATACCCAAATGGTTTAATCTTGATAACCCTAATCTCTTACATTTCATCCCATTGTGAATTGCTTCAATAAATTAAATTAAACCTAAATGTAAGAGATTAGCCCAATATTTTTCACTTTAAAACTTGTATTAAGCGGTGAAAAGAAAAAAACAAGAAGAAAGGTTGAGTGTTATACTCATTTTAATGAGGTAGATTAAATATTTCATTTTGAGTTATAAACATTTTATCTATTTTGGTAGTCATTTTAAAAATTCTCACTATAAATTTACTCCTCATTTATTTAATTATAAAATATAAATATAATTTTTATATTTAAATTAAGTTTTACAAATAATTTATATTAATAACTTAAAAAATATCATTTATTATAACATCAATAAAGAGTTACCATAAATTATTATTATATTTTTACTATAGGTTAAATTGAATATTTTTTAAAAAACCAAAATAATAATATGTCATCATGGTAATAATAAAGTACACGTGAAAATAATGACATTTTACATTCGAGTCAATTAAAATTATAATTTAAGCAATATTAGTGAATTTGAATATTCTACTTTACACTATCGTATTAAAATAGATATCTTATCTTCTAAAAAATATATATAATTTTTACAGTAAGGTTAAACACTTTAATAATTTCAAAAACACTGTTTAGATTTAATGGTAGGCCGATGCTTAAAATATAATATTTAATGAACAATGATAAAAGCCATCTAAATACCAAGATTCAAATCTTATTGTTGTCATTTTTTTCCGAATACTTTTTCGGTAATATATTTAATGAATAGTTAATAGTGGTACAATATTTGTTCAAAGAAAGTATCCTTATTTGGAAAATTTATGAAGATTACAATAGATTTGTTATGACTATAGTTGCTGAATTTTAAGATAAAATTTTGGTAAAAAAGAAAAGGGTGGGGGATTGGAGGATTACCAAAATTTGCTTCACTAATATTAGTATCTCAATAATAAAATGACTTTTTTTTTGAAAACCAATAAACTCCTTTCCATTAATATAATCTTATAAAAGGTCAAAAGTAATACCCATGATTTTTAACCACAATCACCTTGAATCTTTTTTCCATCTTTTAACCATAATGTTCACATGCTGTATATAAAAATAATGGCACACTCATAAAAGTAGGTGAATGGTGAAAATAATAATAGAAGTTAATTAACACTAGGTTGTAGTTGTTCATAATAAAGAAAAATAGATTAATGATTAAGAGTAATTATTTGATATATTATTGATGGGGTTTTTTAGATTTTATAAACTGATCGAGAGCGTCGCATATTTTGTATTAATTAGTTATAAATTCAAATTCTCTATTACAACACTAGTTACACCCTAAACCCGCTTGTAGAATTTAAAAAATTTTTAAGTGATATATGAGATATTTTTTCATTTTTTAAAGTGAATAGACATTTATATTTTTTTTTAATTTTAATATTTGGGAGAAGATTATCAATTCTCAATTAGGTTAGTATCACTAAAGAAGGTGAGGAAATTCGTCCCCTAAATTGAGAGAGAGAGACCTTAAAAGAATAGGAAAAATGGGAAACATGAGGATAAAGGAAATATGGGAGGTCAACAAAAAGATGGTGAGAGAGTAGAGATTTTGACGAAGGGGTCAGGGGAGAAGTTAGAGGGGGTAGGCCTCTCAAATTAAAAAATTTAATCTTTTGAGTATTTGTGAAGTTTTAAAATTAAATTGATAGTAAAATTGTATTTTATTCCCTCCTAAAATTTAAAATTAAATTCTGTACTCTCTCAAAACAAAAAGTTTATAGTTTAATCCTTTAAAATTTGTAATATTTTACATTAATACAATGATGAAATTATATTTTTAACTCTTTAAAATATTACAATTTAAATTTGACCGCTCTAAAAAAATTTATGATTTTGCCCCTGGAAGAGACGATAGTTGATTATCAGATAGCTAGGCAACCAATTGCAAAATAAAGGAAGGCCATAGGAAAAAACAAAAGGTTTGATAGGTGGTCATGTGCCACTTAGATCCCTAATAAGCCACTCTCACTCTGTTGAACCTATCATCTTAAGCACTTGGGCTCTTTATAAATTTAAGAGATAAAATCTCGATCGAGGGCAATACTAACCCATTAAGGGAAGATCATTTTACTCCATCAATGTATGAAGATTGATTTACCTAATTTTTAATAAAAAAATCAAAATGTAATTTAAAATGTACACTTTTAACGAGAATAAACTAGCAAGATAATTAACATGTAAACCGGGATGCACTAAACTAGTCTCTCGCTAGAATTTGATCCACGACATGATTTTTTTTTTCTTACCCAAATCTTCTTTACTTAAATTGGTTGATTTGGTTTTATCATTAAAAATATTTTTATATATTTTATATTAAATTTAAATAATAATTTTTTGCGAATGAATCTTAATTCAATTGTATTGTTGTTGTTACAATAAACGCTTAATATCTTCCTTTCTAAAAATTAAAAGATTGTAAGTAATTTAGACATTATAAAAAGAATTTAATTAATAAATAATATTCAAATTAGAAAATCTTTATCTAAAATCTGCCCGAGTTAAATAGAACTTGCAAGACCGGGCAGCACAAACAAGTATACTGTATGCTCATTTTATCTTCGGCTTTTATGTAAATTTTTTTTTTTTGAAAAATAAAGGGTAAATAAATAAAAAATCTTGACTTTGTCAATGTTTTAAAAGTCACAACTCGATTAAATTTGGAGTTGAACCAGATCGAATATTTAATTAGGATGTACAACTCTTGTTTTGTTTATCTACAAAACTCAAATCTATAATTTTATTCAAGAACATTGAAGTCCTTACTACTTGTTTTGATTTTGTTGATATTGGAAAAAAAATGTGTGAAGTTTGAGTGGTGGAGTCAAGGAGAAGGGAAGGAAGAGGTAAGAGGAGAGAATGAAGGGGGTGAGGTTGGAGGTTGGAATTTGAAGGATGAGTCGACATTTCTTGCTATGCATTGCCTTTCGATAAATCGTTGGGTCATTAGATTGATAATGTAAGACGGAGTCAAACCTGATTGCATGTGTAAGAGATTTATCTCTAAATTCAATGCTATAGATCAGAGATGTTGGTGATTACTTGAAGGCTCCCTAGACCTGCACAAGATTGCTATTTCTACGAACTGCAAAGTGACTTGTGAACTAGTTTTCACTTTATATCAAATACCAATTTTAATGCACATGTGATCACCTAAAGATTCATGAATTTTCCCTTCCCTAACCTAAGGTTTCTTTTTTCCAAGAAAATGGTTGATTACTTTCATCTTTGTCAAACATCTGCACATGTCTACCATATTTAACTTTTAAAAGAAATGAGGTTTTAGCTGTTTACCTTTATACAATGAATTCTGTGTAGTCTTTCCAACAATTTCTTTACTCAGATCTGTTCCAACCGACAAATTTTCCGGTTTCCAATTTCAAATCCTATAATATTAATGAACACAACAATTTCATATACATTCTGACACCATTACGGTAAATTACAAAAGCCAAATCATATATTTAATTTACCCCCATTTTTATAATCTTACAAGACCAAGATCTTTGAGGGTAATGGGTACTAAGTCACCCTGTTTTGAAAGAAAGAAAACAAGAAATTAACAAAATTTAATCCAGAAAAGAAACACCCAGAAGTGAAATTACTTGCAGAAAACTGATAATATATCTTCAACTCATGATAAGATTATTTGATCGAATGGGACTCTTCTGTTTAAGTAGAACCCTCAGCTGAGCCTTTTGACATTCAAGCTTTGAACCCCAATGTTTACTTTTTGATCCAATCGCTCGAACCACTCGTGGAAATTCAACGAACCCTTTGATCCCTCGTTTTATGTGAGGATTCTCTGCTTCTGGGGATGCTTTTCGTTGAATAGCCATGGATGAATCGTTACAGGTTGATGATGCTTTTTCACTGAAAACTAACCTCGAAAATTTCCCAGAAAGATTGGTTGTGAATGCTGCTGGTGGTTTATCTTCTTTATCAGCCGGCAATGCTCGTTTAGTTTCTTCCAATTCTAATAGCTTTTCTGCGAACAAAAACTTGGCTTCGGCCAGCTTCATTTGAACCCTTTCTTCCCTTAATACTTCAGCCATTCTTAACATCTTTCTTTCTTCCTCGAAATCCCTTCTCATTCGATCAATCTCTGCTTTATCTAATGAAATCTCTCTTGCAAGCTTATCACATACCCTCTCCAATGCTTCTCTTCCTCTTCTTTCTTCGGCAAGATCCTTAGCCAGTTTCTTGTTGAGGGACTCTGCCTTTTTACGTGCTTTAACTTCGTAATCTAGCTCAGCTTGTAAATCAATGATCTGGGCTCGAGCAATATCCAGTTCAGAATCCATGGTTGAAGAAGGACCAAACAAGGTAAGATCCCAAAAAGGGTCTACGATGGTTTGAGCCGAAACAGGTGAGCACACTTGATGATGATGTAGATGCTTGCTACTTTGCCATACTTGTTGACGATAATGATGGGAATTAAAAAAAGGGTTATCATATACTTTCCAGCTAGTGCTAGTGGAAGCTTCATTGCTTTGATTATTAGGGCTGCTGCTGCTGTTGATCATCATCATCATTATCATCTCCATATCTTCTTCCATTCTTAATAAAGCAAACTCTTTTTTTTTTTTTTTGCTTTTCTCTTTCTTTTATTATTGTTTGAGTGGGGGATTTTCCCTGTCAAGAAAGCAATGAGAGTAGGCCCATTTATTTATTCTGGAACTTAGCTTTGAAGATCATGTGGATTGAAAAAGTGAATGATGGATATATATATATCACATGCATCTCATCTTAATTAAAAAAAACTAGTCCTAAGGGGAGGTGGTGGTCTTCATTTGCCTTTATTATCTTACTTCCATCGGTCCACATCTCTTATCTGCCCTGTTTCCCTTTTTACCACTCTCATGGCATGCCAATACTAGTAGTGGGATCTGTAGTTAAATGGCCAAAGTTTCCAGCTTGTACGCTGACTTTTTATACACTGCGAACTGGTCAGAGAAATACCCTACAGATGTTTTGAAATGGGTACACCGTTCATAGTTTTATTCAAATCATGTCCGGTAATCATATCATAGATTAATAACTTAAAAACAATCAAACACCAATAATTCTAAGTGGAGAGGAAATTGGGAAATTAGGGTGTATTTGTAAAGAAATTTATAGTTTTAATATGAGGAGACCGTCCAGTGTAATAATGAACACATCTGGTCCACACAAAAACCACTAAATGTTCAACTCATTGTGAAAGAGTAAGGGCCCCTCTGGCTTGGAGTATGTACTCCTCTGGCACTCCACATGTTAGTGGGGGCATTTTGATCTATTCTTTGGAAATATAAGTAATTCCAATCGAACCTTAGACCTCATGTACCTCTGAATTAGTGTCGTAATTTACATATATTGATTTTGATAACTAAAGTACCGAGTACATATCCTAGAGCAATTGTTCAGCCACAACAGCCCCCAGATGCATATTTTATGATGCGATTAAAGTTCCTTCACAGCAGCATAAACTCTAACAGGGATTTAAAAACCTTTTCTTCAAAAATATGTTGTATTAGTCAAGCATTACAAATGGGAGCTTTGCTGGTTATCTATGATTGGATTGCAGAAGATGCAGGATTATTTTAATCAGATTTTGGTTGCAAAGTTCTTTTAAGGACATTATAGGCCATAATGGAAGCAATGGTGTATTTATTCCTACAGGTTCCACGTGTATTGTCCCTCCCTTTAATGTTAAACAATTATATGCATTTGGGAATGGACAAAAAATAAGAGGTCTTCTGGTGTTTGGGTTAGTAAGTGAATACACACAAGCCCTGTAATCACCGACTTGGATCATTGGATACTTTTTGGTTTTGGTGAAGGGCGGCTCAAAAGGAGACAGGTTAACAAACTTCCCATGTGCCAACACAACTTCAATCTTTCTGCTTGAATTCTCGTGGTTCATAATCAACTGCTGATGCAAGAAAAAAGATGAAAATGGACCATATTTCCTATATGGTTAAAGTGAAGTAAAAGTGTCCTCTTTTTTCTTTTTTCCTTTTTTTTTTGCTTTTGCTGCTCAATTTTTTTTCTTAAGCGAAAGAAAAATTGTCAGCATACGTGAGATGAATGAATGGATCCTATGAAAGAAATTTAGACTACAGGGTATGTTCTTTGTCACAAAGGGAAGTTTGTAACCCATAACCTTAATGATTACATGCTTATCAATACTTCCAATATTTCATCTATCAAGTGTTAGACTGCCGATGATTTGCATGATTTTGCCTTTTCGATCACACCCAAACTTCTGATACGCCTATAATATATATTTCAAGAACATGGCCCATACTTCAATTTTCTATTACTATGATCTGTGAATTATAATCTGAAAATCTACCGTGATTCAAATTGCCGAAAGCCCAAACCCCAAAAAATACCAACCTCAAACAACTAAAACCCCTAATACCTCAAAACCAACCCAAAGTCGAAAATGATCCAAATCCAAATCTAAATTGATCTGACCTAAAATCAATCCAACCCATGGATTTTGTAACAACAAACAAATATGTGAGAGGAAAATTGAAGGGAATAATAGAAAGAAACTCCAAGCAATAAACTCCCATATCTCAACTAATCAATACGAATTTCTCAACCACCGCTAACTGGTGGACCTTTGACTTCAATTTTGTCACGAGGTATCTGTTAAAATTTAGACCGTATCTTCCCAAGCCCAAGCCAAAGAACATTCCATGGCATACACTTTTTGTCGACATAATCACCACCTCTTGGAGGATCAGATATTTTGTAGAGCCATGAAAGCAACCATCAGATAAGAGGGTTCACGACGAAACAAAAGCCATTGAACTAATAAGACTGAAATTAAACAAGTTCTCAGTAAGGAGGAGAACATGCCTGCCTCAAATTCTAGTGTTAGCTAAAACAAGCTTTCAAACAACTAATCATCGATGGTCAGGTTCTTTTCTAGTATGCCTCACAAATCAAACACATGCCATAAAAATCCAATGCAGAAAATCTAAAACCATAGATCTCCTAGCGGTAAGAAACCTCTCATGTTAACCAAAGGATACAATCATGTCTTCCAAGGGCAACTGTTCCAACTTCATGAGAACCAATCTCACTCGGATCATTCTAATACAATCTCAAAAATTAATGCTAAAACTAAATATTCACAGAAGAAAAGAACTTAGATTTAACAGCATTGCCACAAATTGGACGAAAGATATCCATTCGGATTTTAACAAAAGGCTTGCAGCCTGAAAAGTGCTGGAAAATAAGCATCGTTAAAACGGATCAATGTTTTCAAGTAGCTACAAGCAAATTGCAATGTTAAAACGTGGAATTCAGATTCAGTAGATAGCTAGCTCAGATTCATTAAAGCAGTCGAGCTATGACTAGATATCAGAAGAACCACGTCTGACACATTACAGGCACTTCAAATATGTAATAAAAGGCCCTAAAACAAATGTACCACTACATATATTCCAGGGAGTAGTACAGCAACTACTCTTTGTTAAATGAGCATATGCTTATTGGTTCTCTGCAAATGCATGCACAATAGAACTTTTAGATACATATAAATGACAATGTTTCAGAACATATTCCCAGAATGAGGAAACAAGGAATTTAACAAAAAGTAAGGCATAAGTTTTGTATTTGTAGTTACATATGCTATTAAATTCACAACAAGCATCAAAGTTTAAGTATCCTAACAACTTATAAAAAAAAGGTACAGTAGATCAAAAGGGCACAATAAGTACTAACAAGCATCAAATATCACAATTTTTTTTTCGATGGTACCCATTAAGATGATAAGGCTTCTACCTCAATTGCCCCAGTTTGACAACCTGAACCTTCTTCAATCATTCTCCATTTCTTTTCCTCAATGAATACTATCACAATTCAAACTCATCTTCAAGCTTCAGCTGCTCTGCTGCAGCTTCTTCCTCCTCATCATCGATCACAAAGTATGGGTTATGAGCCTCTGGCTTGAATTTAAACCCTGTAAACACATAAAATGCAAGTGTGGCCAACTCCCCAGCCACTACACCGGTCCAAAGATACTTATAGGAAGTAATCGTCTCCAAGGCATAAACCACAACACGGGTAAAGTAAATATAACAAATCACTACGATGTAGTACTGCCTAAACAGAGTCAACTTCATCAAATTCACAGCGGCTTTCCCATCTGTCTTAGCTGCCTCGCGCAAGTTCTTAATAGACCAAACAATCGGGAACAACACTGCGCAACAACAAATAACATCAACAAGCAAAAATACTTGCTTCCATGTGTTCCAATCCTGACTTGATGAAGCCAGTTTCATCGATAACAACTTGGCAATGTTAGCAACGACTTGAAGTGGAATCACAATCATCAAAACCTTCTTCTCCTTGTCCTGCAAGTAAGGCTTCAAAAACGACCACCCAGTACCAATCAAAACGATCAGCGTGAAAAGCGTTATCCCTTTCAAGAAACTGAATATGTAAAACAATACATCCCAACCGTGAGCACTCCCTGTGCGCTTAATATAAGACTTATCCTCTGCTTCGCATACCAGGTTAAACGCTTTCAAAATAACCACGGCAAGCATAAAGAAATGGATTCCGAAAACGGTGAGTCGTTTTTTGTAAAGCACGTAAATCCAAACCCCAGCGAGAGTGAAGTAAACGAGGGACAAAAGGAAGTAAACCCTAGGGAGAACCGTTTCGCCCGCCGAGAGATAATCCCTGCGATTTTTCTTGCCGTCGAGATTGTACATCGCTGATCGGACTTTCATCGAAACTTTAACTTGATTAAGGCAGTTAGCGAAGACGAGAGTGTACTGATCGGCATCCTTTTCTTCATAAAGGAAGTTGAAGCTGGATTGCCCGTTGAGAGATTTAAAATTGGAGACGAGTTTAATGAGATCGGAATCGAGAACGCAGGCGACCTCCTCATCTTCGAGTTGCTGGAGCACGCGCATCCATGCGTCGAGTGTGCAGAGGAAGAATCCGACTTTAGACAAGTCAAGATTTCGGTTCGAGTCTGATAGCTCGACCTGAGAGACGTTGAGCTCAAGACGGCCTGTGTGGGTGAAACCGAACTTGTCGAAGGGAATTATGGGGCGGCCATCGGATCGGATCTCCGTGAATCGGATCTCAGCAGAACCAAAAGAAACAAGAAAAGACATGAAAAGAAGAAGAACAAAATAGAGAGACATCGCCATGGGAGAATTGGGAATTTGTCGGTGCCTCTAGATCTATTATTTGTTCTTCCGGCTGGGGCATTGGTGGGTTTTTGTTTTTATCTTCACCTTCATTTTACCTTACTCTCAATAAATATTTGGTTAAATTACACCATTAATCACTAAATTATTGGTAAATTTTTGTTATGGTCATTTAACTAAAAAAGTTATAATTTAGTTTTGAACTATTCGAAAGTTTTCATTCAATTCACTAAACTATTCAAAAGTTTTTATTTAAATAATTAGGCTGTTAAATTTCCACAAGTGAACTCTAAGGAACAACTCGACAATCGATACAGTGGATCAATATTCATCAATAAGTAGAAGAACATACCTTATATCCAAGTTGATCTAGCGGTCAGTGTCGAAGATTGGAGAATTTTTTTTAAAAAAATTTGGTTGGTAGATTCGTGATGTCCAAAGTTGTTTCATGAAAAATGAACTATAGATGAGAAATGGAAAGAAAACTTTCGATTGATGCATACAATGTGAATAGTGAACGCCATTTTACATCGATTTTAATAGCCCAATGACTTGAATAAAAACTTTTAAATAGTTCAATTACCAAATTATAACTTTTTTTAGTTAAGTGACTAAAACGAAAATTTATCCATAATTTAGTGCTTAATAATGAAATTTACTCTAAATATTTGAATGAGTATATTTAACAATAAATACGTACTCTTTTTATTTGTTTTGGGAGTTTTTAAATTAATAAATATATTAAAGTATACTATGGCTGAAAATAATTATTAATAATTAATTTTAAATATTATTATGGTTGTAAAGTTGTAAGCATGTATTTTTTCTACATGTTATACAAAAAGATAAAAGTATTTTTAAATTTATATTTTTTTCTTTGTTAAAATAAAGACTTTTTAGGAATTTAATAAGTAGGTAGATATTGAGTTATGATTACACCAATAGATTATAATTTTATTTTACATAAATTATATGAATTCATTCTAATAATGAAATATCACGGGTTAACTCGACACCAAATTAATAAAAAATTACTAGAATAACTTTAGATAGTTTAAATAAGTTATATCATTATGAGGGTAATTTTATTTTTTTAAGCAAAACGAATGCAAATATTGATATTTAAACCCATGTCACCAGCATCTACGATATTTTTAACTACTTCAATTAAAGTTTTATTCTAACGTTTTTATACATTTTAATTTTATTACACAAATTGCTTCATCTACATTGTTTGTATATATATATACTATTATCTAAGTGTTTAAATAATTTAGTGTCATGAGTCAACTTAATACCAACTCAAAAAAAAATGACAATATCATGATAAAAAATTGGAGTGCATTTAGTATTCTTAATCAATGTATTTACCTATTTAAATTTCTTTTTACTCACGATTTTAACTTATTTTATTTTATTTTAAATTTGTACATTTACATATGTGTTATTATTATTAGTTTTAATGTTACATTTCATTATTTATTGTATATTATTTTTAAATGTATACTTGTATTGCTTTTAAGTGACAATATTAAATATGATGAAACCAACGATATAGTTTTAAAGTTTTGGGTTTAAATTTCATTTTTAATTAATTATAAAATGACGTGAAAATTACATGGAAAAAAATAAGGGGTTAAAAATATACATTTAATACCCTAACCCATATCTGTCGCCGGAATAGGGTTTTAGAGTATTACCACGTAATCGTAATCTAATCATTCATTTCAAACATTTCAAAATATGCCAAAACAATCATCCTAGGTGCCTAACCAATGTACCCTCATTAGTACCACATTTATGTCATCAAAACATATCATCAATGCATCATTCAAATTAAAATTATAAACATGCCAAAACCCATCAATTTGGCCTAGCTCATATCTACCTAAAACATTAACTTAAATTCACATGCACATATCAAGCATTGCTTCAATTCACCATACCATACTATGGCTTCAAACACAAACACGTGTTTACATAAATACCAAACCAACATTACACTTATAACCTCATTTACAATCCATCTACAAAATAACTATCAACTAGACATCCTAGGTACACGCCGACACAAAAGATAAACATCATCACATTTGAGTTCTGGATCGTTGTTGGATGTTGAATCAACGATCAAAAGTGAAGTACCTAACCTGCGCACGAAAAGCAAAACCGTACGTTGAGTAAAACTCAGTGATATTTCTATATTCCAAACATTTAAAAACAAGAGAATACAAAATGCACAATTTAATTATAAACACATATTAATGACTAAGACCACAACTATCATATGCCAACCTTTTGAATTCATACATATTAGCATATCATTTCATACTACATTCAATTTACAAATGCTATCATATTTCATTTGATTAACAATGTCCCAATTCACACAATTGCTATATAAATAGCTATTCACATATCAAACCACATTTCATTTAAACTATAGCATTATCCATTCCATATTCAATTCATGAGTATATAACTCATATATTCCATGTGTTTACAACATATTTCACATTCCATTTTCAATTCATTATATCACTTTCATTTCTCATACCATGCCACTTCAATATCAATTATAGAACTTTATTATTTATTTACCCCTATTAACACGACTCGGACTCGGATGGATACATGGATCCAACCAACACACCAGTTTAGCACCTAGTGCCCCATCGAATGAATCTGAAGTAGTAACTGTGTCAAACACTATATAAATTGACACCCAGTGTCTCATCGATTAAACCGAAGTAAATTGGCACCTAGTGTCTCACCGACTCGAAGTCGAAGAAATCCCTGAACTCTTCCTATCCTATGGCATGCCATTTATATCCGACTCAGCCCGATACAGTTAATAGGATTCCAATTCACTTTTCAAATACAACCAATATCCAATTATCATATTTTCACATTTTCACATTTACACATATATATTCATTTCAATTCAAATAATCAATACATTCATAATATATATACCAATTCAATCCATTTAATCAACTTTAATTCAATTCAATAATAAAGTGCCAAATACTCATCTCAACCACTTACCACATGCATTAAATCAAAATACAACAATTAGTAACTAGGTTCGGATTATAGAAATACAAACTGTAGATTCCGAGCTATTCGACGTCAATTTTATCCTTCCCCTTTTTAGTCGAGGATTCCGGTACGACGTTAGCTACGGAATTAAAATAATTAAAATTCATCAATATAACACAATTCAATTTCATATTGAATATTTCAATTTTTACTCAATATTTACTTAAATTTCAATTTAGTCCCTAAACCGAGACTAATTTTTATTCTTTACATTTAATTCTATATTGTAACACCCCCTAACCCCAAACCGTCGTCGGCACAGGGTTACGAGGCATTACCGGACATATCAAACAATTTACAAATAAACATATCATAAATAACCAACATATTAAAATTATACAAGCATTCATATAAATTTTACTAATTGAATTTTTTTATTATAAAAATTTCGGCAGTATTTCTGTTTATTTTTACATAAACCCCCTGCAAAATTTAAAACATAAACAACCCAATTCATTTCATATTCTCATTTTCTATTCTAAATACCTTCAAATCAAACTCAATCAACTTAATATCAATTTAAATTTATCAATGTACTAATTAAATTGGAATGGATAAACTTCTTTCATTAAAATTCTTAGACTTATAATACTAACATTTTTAACTATTTATATTCAAAACATTATAACATTTATACACGTCCTATGTACATGCCACATTACTAAAAGAAAATATACATCACCAAAATTTGCTGAAGTCGGGTCTGGTTTTGGATGCTGGTTCAATACTTGACTTCTACAACCTGCGCACGAAAACAACCGTACGCTGAGTATTTCATACTCAGTGGTATTACTATAAATTAAACTATTTAATAATAATAAAATTTCAAATATTGACCATAATCTTATAAATCACTTTAAACTAAATATACATATTCATATATCATTCCATAGATCTTAAATTTATATATATATTTACATACTAATTCAATTTATAATTTAACTCCTACATTCTTTCTCGTATTTTTCTATAGTGTCAAATCAACTAATTTCATTTTCAAATTTCTATTTCAATTATTTACCCTATTAACAAGGCTCGGACTCTGACAGATACGAGGATTCCACCCAAACACACCAGAATATCCAACCTAAACACGCCCGAAATTATTTAAATCCTCCATAACACACCAATAAGGCATTAAATGCCTCTTCGGATAAACCGAAGCATATAATAATATAATCATCTTCTCGGCCGAACTACAAATCTCATTATCACATCACAAATCCAATGGCATGCCATTTGTATCCAATGTAGTCCGATAAGTTAATAGGGTATTATTTTACTTTTCCAATTTCGAATTCATTTCCACAACAATCTCAAATACTCAAACAATTCAAAACATCTATTATTTCAATTCACATATATTTCAATATAGCATTTAGTAAATAGTTTAAGTTATAGTAATACAAACCCAAAATACGCGTTTACTCCTCAACGATCTTTTCTTTTCCTTTGGATGCCGATGCCTCGTTTTCCTTGTTAGCTACGAAAATAATTATTATTTTCACTATTAATTACAGCAAAAAAATATTATTAATTAAATTTTATTCAATTCCTACTTATTCTCAATTTAATTCTAACTAAGCTTACTGATTTTTCTAACTTAATTCATACTTCTTTTCTACTTAATGTCTTGCCATATTTAACTCTACTATTCAATATTCATAATTAAACCCTAATTTAAGGCTTTTTATAACTTAATCCCAACTATGTAAAATTTATAACTTAGTTTACAAATCAATCTCTTTATCTATTCTAACTAGAAATTCTATCAACTAAACCCCTAATTAAACAACTTGTTCAAAATGAATCATGTTCAAAAACCTATGAACTTCCATAACCTCCACTTGATTTCAGCAAAACTTTGTTTTAAAGATTCTAAAACATCAAAATGAAGAGAAAAGGACTAAATCTAGCTTACTAATTAAACTGAAGCTTTAAAATCTCAATTTCCCCTTTTCTTTTCTTTCCCGTTTTTCTTCCCCTGTTTTCGTCTCTCTCTCTGTTTCTATTCTGTTCTTCTTTTGTTTCTTTGTCTTTTTATTGTACTTACTTTACTTTATTTCTTTTATTTTAACTAGTAATATTAATAATATATATTATATAAAAAAATCTTTTACTTATTATTTAAGTATATATTTATTTTTATTACAAGTGTACTTATGTAATTATTACCATTGCACTTGTCTTAATCTTTACCATACATTTGTTATCTTTTTAATTTAGATAATATAATATAATATAATATAATATAATATAATATAATATAATACATAAAAATCTAAGATTTTTATCACTTATACCGTCCCATTTCTTGTTAATGGCTTAATTGCCATTTTAATCCATTTTATTTTCTATTAATCTATAATTCAACTTTTACCCGTAGTTCAATTTAGTTCTTTTTCCTAATTTCTCTTAATTAAACTAAATTCACCCAATTAATACCTAATTAAGCACTCAACTAAACTCATAATGGCTTCAAATATTATTATTATATTTTTTTGACTCAGTTTACTAAGACGGAGGCCCGATAATGTACTTTTCCGATGCTTGTGAATTTTGGGTCAATACATATATTTTCATACAAAATTCACTTTAAAATAAATTTAACTCCCTATTTTCACTTAAACCCCTAAATTTTGATTTTTTCACAATTTAATCCCTATTACTCAAAATTTACAATTTATTCTACAATTTAATCCCTAATTAAGCACTCAACTAAACTCATAATGGCTTCAAATATTATTATTATATTTTTTTGACTCAGTTTACTAAGACGGAGGCCCGATAATGTACTTTTCCGATGCTTGTGAATTTTGGGTCAATACATATATTTTCATACAAAATTCACTTTAAAATAAATTTAACTCCCTATTTTCACTTAAACCCCTAAATTTTGATTTTTTCACAATTTAATCCCTATTACTCAAAATTTACAATTTATTCTACAATTTAATCCTTTTTCATTTCTAGCTTGAAAATTTATCAATTTAATCCCTAATACTAAAACTATTCAACATTAGCAACATTTAAAATCTTAATAATTGCTAAAATTTCGACATGGGTCGGGTAGTACTTAACAACAGGATTCCAAAAACATAAAAATTACAAGAAAAATGACTAAATTAACTAACTAATTGAACTTTGAAAGTTTGAATCCCTTAGGCCGTGAGTCTTTCTTCTTTCTTAATTTTGCATGTCTTTCTATTTCTTTTTCTTTATTCTTTGCATGTCTTTCTATTTCTTTTTCTTTATTCTTTCTTTTAATACCTATTTTGTTTTATTGTACTAACTATTATTATTATATAATACATATATACATTTACTTAATAATTAAGATTTCTTAATATTATAATATATTTTTATAACATATGCCGTCCACTATACATTTATATATGTATAGGTATAATTACTACATTGGCCCTTTAATTAATTTTTAATCTATAATTCAACCTTTAACTCAAATGCGATTTAGTCATCATACCTAATTGCTTTTAATTCAAGTAAATTCGCTTAATCGAAACCTAATTAACTACACAACTAACTTTTTAAATATTTATTAAAAATATTTATGAGTCCAATTTACAGAAACGGAGTCCCAGGAATATACTTTTCGACACCCCTGACTATCAGGTCGTTACAATACATGTCATTAAGTTAACTATCAACTCAACAATCTATTAGTATTTTAACGGTTTTGGACTAAAAAAAAATAAAACGATAAATCAAATGATCATTTGTAACTTTTTAAAGTCGGGTAACCTAACAAGAAACTTTCTAATAGTTAGGTGACCATTTATGTAGTTTACTCTTTTATTTCAAACAATTAGGTATCATTTGGTGCTTTCCCATGTTATGATTCTAATGTGATTCACTGGAATGTGATTGTCGGGAAAATTATTTTACAACTTTTGATATACATTTGAAGGTATTTGATTAGAATCTCAGAAAAGTTATATTGTCATGTTTGGCTCACTAAGTACTTTACTAGAAAAGCAATTATAATTTACGAATTCACCCTTATTAAATAAAATATAATATTTATGTATTTAATTTTCATATTAAACTTTCTTCTTAACAAATATTTAATAATAAAATCTAATTGATAATTTTTAAATTATTTTTAAATTTTAATTTTAATTGAAAACAAAATTATTTCAAATTTGTCTTGCATGTATTTTCTAAATATAACGAGCATATATAAAGTCATGGATATATAAAACTTGTTTTGGAATAAATTTAAAAAAAAAAACTTGAAATCACGTTTTGTCTTAGTTAAAGACTAACCCATAGGAATATTATAAAATAGTTGGTTCTAGGTATTGCTCTGAGCAAAGCTACAAATAATTAAATCATAAGAATGTAAAACCACAGGTAGTCTAACCTACAATTCTTACACAACTTAAATGGAACAATTCTACCTATGGGAAAGTAACTTTCTCACATTTTATCCTGAGAACCATATTGTCATGTTAATAGGAAAGTAACTCCAAAGGAAAGTTAGATTATAAGGAAAGTAAATAAAACCCGACATACCAAATGCTAGAATCACTTTTTAACTGATTAAATTATAAAAAAATGACTACTTTCCATCATACCAAACGCTACTTAATATTAATTCATTATCGAAAAGGAGACCAAACCTTTGTTTTCCTTGAAAGAGACCCAAAATTTGAAATTGAAATGTTGACATACAAACTGGTCATCGAATATACATATATATATAATAAGAAAAATCGCATCAATAGTCATTCAACTATTAGTAAATTTTTTGAGTTATTCAACCATGAAAAATTACAAAATAGTCACCCAGTTATTCAATTTTTTTTGTCACCAACGAGCTAACGGTGACACCTTGTAAATGAGTGCAATAACAACTTTAACCCTCAACATTTATAAATTATGTCAATTTAGTATTGATTCTAAAAAAAATTAACCCTCAACATTTACACATTGTGTAATTTATTTATTTATTTATTATAATTTTTGCTTTTTTTGTGACATTGAAGATTAATTTTAGAAGAATGAGAAAAGATTTTTTGGTGTTTCTATATATATTTTTTTGTATATTTTCAATCAAATTTAGCTAATAATTTGGTTTTTTTAGCTTTTTAGGTGAAATGGTCACAAAGAAAAACAAAACTGCAAACAAGATCAAATTACACAATGTGTAATTATTGAGGGTTAGATTTTTTAGAATCAAGACTAAATTGTCACAATATATAAATGTTGAAGGTTAAAGTTGCTATTATGTCAATTTTAAAGTCTATCATAGTTAGCTAACCGGTGACAAAAAAAGATAAAATTGAATAGTTAAGGTGATAGTTTTATAACTTTTCATAATTAAGTGACTAGAACAGAAATTTAGTAATAGTTGGGTGGTAGTTTACCCTATAAAATATTCAACCATTAAGTTGAGCAATAATTTTGAATTTTTAAATATATATATCAAGATTATTTATATTTTAATATATTAAACTTAAATATTCTAATGCTGGGGAAAAAAAAAACCTTAAATATTCCAATGAGTTGGTTGAGTTTGGCTGGTCATCCCAATTCTTTGTGTCGAATATTTTATTTGTGGCTCTCCTCGATGGCATAGATAAGTATAATGGTTTGTCATTTTAATTGTTACTAATAAATGAGGGTGTAAGTTTAAGCGTTTTCAAGCGTATTATCTTTTTATTTATGGGTTAGAAAGGGCAATAAATAGTTCTAGACATTATGTTAAAAAGAACATATATGATTAGAACCTATAATGAAATCATTTTAAAAAAAATTAATTCGTTATAAATTAAAATTTTCAGAAAACTTTATACAAATAATAAATCATACGATAAAATCATATATCAAATGAACAACAACTAAAACAAAATGTTTGAGAGAGTTTCGAGAATCAATATAACATCCATCAACATGAAAGAGATTTTTCACAAACGATGAAGGAATTAGAGCACTTGAATTTTCAAACCTTTTCAAGGCTTCAACTGCATCACTCGACTTAAATTCGTTTCCCTTAACATCAATAATCATAAGAGCATATATTCTTGCCAAAAATAGTAGATATTGAGATTTCTTGTCACGAAAAATGACGTAAAACTTCTTTGTATCCATGAAAAGCAACATAGAATTGCATTATAATATTCTTTTGTAAATTCATTCTTACTTATTTGTAAGAAATGGTGACTTGAACTTTTCGAAAAGAACAAAAAAAGAGAGTAAGAAACAATGAAATATGGACGGTGGTAAACAATAATTATAAATGGAGAAGTTCAATGGGTACCATAGGGAAAATAAGTTAGGTGAGAGAGATGAGTAACTTTGGGTGTCAAAATGTATAATTTTTTTCAAATATAAGTACTAAATTGAATCGAAAAATAACACATGTACCATATTGAAAAATATCAAATTTAAATACCAAATGGTATATTAAAACTTTTCAATTTTAAACCGTATATCATAGAATTCACTACCCTAAACTATATTATGGACACATGAATTATGGAAACTAAACATTTTTCGTTATATAAAACCTATTTCTTCGAATTTCGAATCTCAAATTATGATGTATTGATTGGATGATTATATTTCTTAAAAATAATTTAGGTTCAAAATTTTAAAAATTCAAGGATCCATGGTAATGTCTTTTAGGTTGGTTTGTAGGCCCGAAAGCATTAACACAAAACCCATACTGTTGGATTCTAAACCTGGGCTTACTTGTAGGCCGATAGCCCAAATTAACTCAACAGCAAGAAAGGCTTTAAAGAACCCATAAATAACCCAACCCCGAGACCAAGAGCGTCCCATGCAGATTGAACCCCATCCATGGCCTCTATAGCTCCTTGTTGCAAATTCATTTCCATTAAAAGTTAATAAATGACCTTTGAAACTGAAGAGAATCACAGTTGATTATAGCTGGCTACGGCACATGGTATAATTTCAAATTGGGAAAATTCAACCAAGGGATTGGCATTAAATACATTTCACTACATTGTGAACCTTTCCTCAACCATGCAGGCCACTAGGAATTATTGTAGTTGTAAAGCTTGCGAATATTGATTGGGAAGCTAACGTTTTCATCCCCATCTACCAATTGTTTCGCAATGATAAGATTAGCAGCTTCGGTGGGGTGATATGCATCCCAAAACACGTACTTGGATCGATCGTCGCACAAAGCCGAGGTGTTAGCGTCGCTGCTCTTAAAGCAAACGAATGGCGGAAAATACCCACCGCAACATGGGTCATTGGCGTTCTCTAACCCTAGAAATGTCCCAGCACATCAATATACGCTGTTTTTGTGTACAAGATGATAAAAATTACGACTTACTAACCGTATTGATGAGAGTTAGCAATGATGTCCATGAAAACATCGTAGGAGTTTGCAAACACGAAGATGGTTTCAGGTCCCATCTCTTGATTTAAACGACTCAAAAGCTCTTTTAATCTGTGATTATAGGCTTGAATCAATGTATTCACTGCACTCGAGCATTGTCCACTCCCCAATAGCTTGAGTGCTCGAACAAATGGTATGCAACCGAGCGGTCCAACCCCAACAACAATAAACTTCCTAGCTCCCATCTCATGCAATCGCTACACAATACAAATTCGATATATGAAAAAAGTGACAATAATATATTTATTGTTAAAAATTGTTATTACCTCGAGTTGAAGTGTCAAGTTAGAGATCATGAAATCTAGGAATGTTGAGGGCGAGACCTTGTCATGTCTTAGAAATGGTATAGATGGTTGGATATAATTCAATACATCATTAGACCCAATTGTGAGAGAAAAAATTGCCTTCCTTAAAAATTTTCTCGTATAATTTTCACCCATCTCATTCACCATATAAATTCGATTTTGTTCGAAATTACTCACTTGTTCCCCAAGTGGAATTCTTCCAATCTGCATATACTTTACATTAATTCTCTTTTTTACTTATAAAAAAAAACACAATGAATATATTATTGGACTCACAAAGAAAAATCCAGTTTTATCCATAATTCCTGAAGCTCCAGAGGCATAATTTATTCCCCTCAGGATGGCCTGAGCTTCTGTGTTTGGTGCCAAGTAAGGTGGTGGAAACGATTTGGCTCCCAGAGATTGACCTGATTCATATATATCATCCAAAAACAACAGTTTAAAGGGATTGAAAATACAAATAGTACCATGCATGCCATGTGCTACATTCCTTTTTTTTAGCCCTTCTACCAAATAGCTCTGAGTTCACATTAATGGCTTTTTGAAGTTTTCACAGTTCAACAGTGATTCTTTTGACACAATAAATTCCCATACAGTGGAATGCATGTAGATAAAAGACTTGAAAAGCGAATTAATGTTTACCGTTGTGTATACATTAAAATAACTATTCTAGTTTGGTTAAAGTCTTATATCAATCCTAGGCCTAACTCTTGACATGGTTTTAATAAAAGCCAACGTCTTGAGAAAGCTAAAGTCACAGTGTTTCCACTTATTTTAGCAAAGCCTTTCATAGCGGGCTCAAGTATAATTCTCTAATCAATCTCTCTCTTTTTTTTTTCTTTTTTTTTATCATAATTTGGTTTTCATATTTTATGAAACCTGAGAAGTTAGTTTAGTTGTTAGTAAATTTGAATTACTATATCGAAGGGCTTTACTTATTCTTACTCATGATCACAAAGACCTTTTAAAGGTATAGGTTTGACTCCCACTAAGGCCAATTTTTTTTGGGATTAAACGTTCCTGCTAAACCACATGAATCTCTTTGGGTTCTTCTCGAAGTAGGGAGACAAAAACCTAGAATTAAAATCGAGCATAGACACTAAAAAATAATGCCTCCGTTGAGGGTCTGGGACCGGCCTCAACAGAACTAAACTTCGAAATATAATGAACTTGGTAAAACTCATATACCACGAACTTAATTAAAAATTCAAGAATTCTCACAAGTTGACAAATTAAAATAGAGGGAATTATCTTAAAGTAGAGGGAAGAAATATGCAATTAGACCCAAACTAAAACAAACTTGTACAGGACGAATTTCAGTTAAAAATTGGAGGAATTTCGTAAGACTTGTTAAAGATAGAGAAGCTGGCATTATTAATATTGATAAAATGAATTTACCTACAATGTCGGCTATTGTTCGACCATTGGTAAATCTTCCGGTAGGTTGCCCACCCGAAGGCGTGAAATCGATGCCATAAGGAGGGGAATCAGCCTTGGACAGGGTGAATATATAATCGTTGTTTCCCGCATCTACCAATGAATCCCCAAACACGAAAGACGTGAAATTACATGAACTTGGCATTGCATGCAAGCACAGAACTATTAGTATTACAAGGCAAATTGGTTTTAAAATAACCTCAAAACTCTCCATTTTGCATTCAACCTCCAATGTTACTTGGCATGATTTGTACGATCTGATATTATTACACATACATATATCTTTGCTTGAAGAAGAAGCTCCTTGAGGGGCAGGTAAGATTTTGAACTGGTCGTGTCAGATTAGGTTGTGGTCCAAGAAAAAACAAAACCTTCATATGATTGAAAGCAAGTTTGAAGAAAACGTAAGGTACATACTTTTTTGGTCAAATTGTGGTTTTGGTTCCTTTATTATTCTCAAGTTTGAGATTTATTTAATGTAACTTGGTCTAATTTATTTTTATAAAATTATTAATTAATCCAAATAATTAGCACGTTTAATTATTCTGATTAAAATACTTATATGAATTTTTCATAAAAAAATAACCCTTTTAACATAAAAAGTTGTTAATGATATTAGGAGTAAAACATGATATTATAAAAGTAGAGGATCGATTTATTCCAAATTTTCTAATTTGAGCATAATAGAGGGACAATATAACCTATTTTCCATTGTTAAGGAAACATAGGAGAGAGGAGGAAGGAACCATGACTTATTGAAGGGTTCAAACATTAAAAGAAGGCAAAAAGTAGAAAGCAAACAACCCTTCATATTACTTTACTTTTTAATTTCTAGCCTACATGATACCTTATAATGCCACTAGTTAATAATATATTAAATAGAAACGTTTAAACGATTAGTGAGACTGAGAAGCATTAAGAATAAGATTTGGGGACATCCTCAATCACTTCCACAAGTTATCCTGTTTCTAGATCAATTGGTCAATGGGGCATTTTGTGATGATATCAGTCCTATGCTCCTAATATCCAAGATATTCTTCTTATAAATTAAGCACCAATGGCGTTACTTTTACTTCACAATTTAGAATAATACTTCATCTCAATCCACCACGGTATTTTAGTCTTTACGATGTATACAAATATTTAGGTTTTAATTTCAATTTTCATCATTCTTTCTACTTTAATTTATTGGAATTTCATCTCAATATTGAAAACTTAGTGTAGTTGTGAATTTAATTTGTTAATTATTTTATTGTATATAAATTGTTGAATTGATGAATTCAATTATTTGAATGGATTGATTTGAATTTAGCTCATATATAATTTTTTTAAAAAAAAGTTAAATTTTGCTATTAGCCTCTATGCTTTGCAAAAGTTATAGATTTAGTCCTTATTCTTTTATTTGGTCAATTTTAGTCTCTGTACTTTTCAAAATTTAAAATTTTAGTCTTGGCCCAAATAGTAGCAGCTAAATTTGTCTGGTTAAATCGAATTATTAGTCTTGTACTATACGTATAATTACAGATTTAGTTCATTTTCTCCAATTGAATCATTCTAAGTCCCTATACTTTTCGAATTTTGAAATTTCAACCTTAACGCAAATGGTAGTTGATAATCCATTAACTAAATTTTTTTGTGAGTAATATGTTAAAATAATAAGTTGACATGACATTACATAGATGGTAATATATTTGGCGCGTTGGATTTTGAAAATAACAGAACTTTGTTTAATGAATTTAACAATTATTGTTTAGGAATTTCAAAAATTTAAAAAAGTACATAAATTAAAATGACCAAATAAAAATATAAGAATTAAATCCACAACTTTTACTAATTACAAACTCTAATAAAAAAAATTCCAACCACAATTCGTAAACAAAAATATTTGTCACAACCCATTTGAATTAACCACACACTCATCCCAAATACTCGACAAGCATACTAATGATGAAACCATGATAAGCATCTTGAATTGAATTATGGATACATGATCCATTGGTTCTAACTAAAAAAGCAAATTAATTGCCAAATATCATTTTAATAAATGCTTTTAGTTCAAAAAAACCCTTCACATTATACAAGATCATTTTTTTGGGTCTTCTTAATTGCACCCCTCTTCTCATTTACATCTTGATGTAGTCCACACAAATAGGTCGTCGTCTGTTAAATTGGCCGCAAATTGTAGGTATAATCGCCTATTATTATATTTGCAAGTCAGCATCAATATCATTAAATCAATTTAGGCCCATATGGGACAACACATCAACCATATCATTACGGATACACAACAAAATTAGAGGTTTCGAAACAGTCCCTCACCGCCAAAAGAGGCTCATTAAGTCTTCTCTCATTGCTGTTTGCCCAAACATCATAATCACTATCCCCCCCCCCCCCGCAAAGAAAACTATTTTTGTAAATAAAATTGACAAACATGGCATGCTAATTAAGTAATTAGTCAGTAATAATGGTGTATAATATGATCCTTGCACGTGCATCGTATTTGCATGTATCCTTACCGTCCTAAACAATGCAATTTTTTTTTTATTACAAGGATTCATCTTCATTGTTACAACCTTGTCCGACATGTGATTTACATGCTCTGCTATATATCAGAATGGAAACTGTAGTTTTTTTTTATTTTTGGGGGGGGGGTTTAAAAAGGGTAAAAATAATAAAAACAGGTTAAGATTAGTATGCCCTAAAGAGGAGGGTGATGAATGTCATTACCAAAGGGAATATGAGAGTCATGTGGAGAAGAAAGCATGAAATAAATACGAGAGGTTTGGACAATGACAAATTAATATTTAAAACTGGAACAGGAATACGTTTAATTACTTCCCATAAAATAAATACGGGGGTGTCATTACCAAATGTTTTATTTAATATTTGAAAGTTAAAATCCAAAAAAAAACGTGGTATGAAAATATATATATTTAAAAGTTGGAAAAAATGTGAAATAAATAAAATGGAGTGAAATAATACAAACGATATGTTTAGTTGCAAAATTATATGTTCGAATCTTATCATGTGCATATTATTATAGGTGGGTTTTAGTCCAGTCAATTTGTTGAGTTTAGTCTAGATTATATCAGTTATTAGTCTGTTTCTGATGTAATAGTTTGATTTTGGATTATGACTACTTAAACAGTTTGTTTGTAATAATTTGATACTTATAATTACTCGGACCTGTATTTTTACTTTGATTGTATTGTACTTGTTACACTAAAAAAAACGTTTAGTTGCAGAATTTTTATTTAATATTTGAAAGTTGAAATCCAAAAAAAAAAAACCGTGGTATGAAAATAATAATATTTAAAAGTGAAATAAAAAAAGGTAGAGCGAAAAAATTAATATTTAAAAACAGGAAAAAAATAAACTAAATATTCTAATCAATAATTAGGAACAAAAAAGAAGGCTTTAATTTAATTTAATTTAATTGTTTTTAAGTTAAAACTTCACCATAAAGTTTTACATTAATGAAAAGTAATTAATATTGTATGCATACTATTTTTGTCTAGAATTAAAAATAAAATGTAGTTTCTTTCACCAAATTAAAAATCACTCAATTGTTTTTCGGTGTCAAGAGAAAATAATAAGTCAAATGCAAGATTTGCAATAATCACTATATCAATAATCCAAACAAAAATATTAAAATTCTAATCAATATTCAAGAAATATAAGAACATAAAGACATTCAATCCTAGTTTATTCAAAGATTTGTATTAATTACCCTCTAAAATTTATTTTCTAATTAACATATTAGGAACCTAATACAAAATTAATATTTTAAAATCATTCAATCAACAAAACCTTGATTTTGCTATCACAAGTAAAATCACTACCTTAACTTTTCAACGATTAATTAATAAATCTCGAAAAAAAATTATTACCAAATTATTGAGATTCACTCAAAAGTATTAAAAGATGGAGTAGAAATTCTAGAATGAGAATAAGAAAATTTTAAATGAAAAATAAAAAATGTTTAAAGAAAATAAAAAGAATAAGGATTTTTAAATTTTAATGGGTTGGAAAGAGATTAATTTATTTTTATATAAAAATATTTATTTTATAAAATAAATTGTATTCAATCTTTTCTGCAATCAATTTATTCCTTATATAAATTAAATTTCCTTTTTATAAAATAGTTTTTTTGAATTATTGTGGGTTAATTGATCACACAATATTTAAGGTGGTCTTGTCATTGCGTGGAAATCACATATTTAAAATATAACATATAATAAATAGTGAAACATATGGTTTGAAACTAATTAATAATAACAAATGAAATATGAACGATATTAAATTGAAAAATAAATAAATTAAATTGTGAGTAAAATAAAATTTAAACACATAAATACATGAATACAATTGTTTATCTGGTGTTATTATCAATCCTGAGTTGATGTTAAGTTAATTTGTGACATCAGCTCAATAAAAAATATTAGTAATATATATTCAATTGATAGAGGTAATAAAGAGTACGCAATAAAATTAAAATGTATAAAAAAATAAATTAAGGTTTTGGTTGAGTGATAAATTTATGATTGTCTGGGTTCAAATCCTACCATATACATATATATATTCAAATAAAAAGATTAAAATACCCTTTTATAATATAGCTTATTTTAAATACAAAAAAAATATTTTAGTAATTTTTCTAATCAAGTTGGTGTCTGGTTGACTCATGACACCAATTCAATAAGCGACTTCAAGAATTGATGAATGTTTTAAATACAAAATGATATTTTAGTATTTTTCTTAACCGAGTTGATGTCGGGTTGACTCGTATCCCCAACTTAATTAGGAGTTTAAATTAGAGCAAGTACAAAATTGATGAAGGCAATAAAATTTACATAATAAAATTAAAATAAGTAAAAAAATTATCAAATTAAATAAAATTAAAATTTTATTGATTCAATTGCCATAAAAGCATGGGATAACATTTAAAAGTTGAAAAAAGTGAAAGAAAAACAACGTACGAGAGAAAATTTTAATATTTAAAGACAGGAAAAGGATTACGTTTAGTTCTAAAAGTTGTATTTAACATTTGAAAGTTAAAATCCAAAAAAGGAACGTGGAATGAAAAGAAATCAATATTTAAAAGTTGTAAAAAAAGCGAAATTGTCGTTTAAATAATTAACTTTAGAAATCAATATTTGATTATTATCATTATTATATACAAAAAAAAACACATATATAATATATAAATACATAATTTTTTTATTCAATTCTTAAAAGTAGGAGTGAGTAAAATTTAATTTGATTTTAAAAGTTGAAATTTTTTAATTTAACTCGAATAAATTTAACAACTCGACTCGAATAGTATTTCAGATGACTCAATTTGAAAACTTTTCACTTGATTCAATCAAAAGCTCACCATTACTTAGAACTATCCATAATCTCAACCCAACCCTCAAATAAGAAGATAAAACACGCTTGAACATGCTTAAACTTATATTCTCTCGCACTGACAAAAACAACCAAATTAAAACTCAAAAAAAAAGTCTTTAAATTTAGGGTAATGTGAGAAGAAGTGTAACATTTCTTCCTTCATTCGGTTGAACCACCACCCACCTTTTTTTTAGTTTCTTCCTTGGCCAAATTGTTGTAACAAAATTTGGGCAACCCTTTCTTCTCTCTTTCTCTATCATTAACCTTTAAGAGAAGCTCTCCCACACGCTTCCATTTCATCACACAAAATGTGGACTTACATGTGATTATTGGTTTGTGTTTAAAATATGATATATTTATATCAAATTTTAAATTGATAATACTATGTCGTGCTATGGTTTTGTGTTTACGGTTATTTTAGTTTATTTTTTATTGTATATGTATAATGTATTCCAGCACCCATTTTCAGAAAATTGATTAACCTAAAACCCGTATATATACAGCCATTTGCTTTCTATTTATGTCAGTGTAGTTTGCATATGATGGAGGAGTGAAACAGAGAAGAAGTGATGAAAAAGTTTACAGCTTTAAGACAGTTTTGAATTGTTTCCCAAATATTTTTACTTGTCAAAAGCCCCATCAGTGCCTTCACATTGTTCTTGCAACACTTTTGATTCTCTGAAAATGGCTGGAATGTGTAAAATGGGATCGGTCTTAAAGTTCATCGGAGGGGTTTTGAATAAAACTGTGAGCTTCGTTGTCTTCTCTGTTCTTGACCTTCTTGATTTCATCTTATGTTATGGTTACAAAGTGGCTGATTTCTGTATCGAAGCCGAGTGGCGGCCTTGTTATTGCTCCTCCGCTAAAGAGGCCATCACTAGCAGCGGCAAGATCTTAGTCTCCGAACAAGGGGAATCCAAGATTGTTTCCCTTAATTCAAGCAAGTTGCAACTGGAGGACATATCGGATACCCTTTATTCACGTCCTTCGTTAGTGGCCGAGGTCTCGAAACTCACCGTTAACGAGCTGAAGAAGTTCAAGTTAGACGGCACCGCCAAGACAAATAAAGGGTCGACGAGATCGACATTTACCATCAACTCCATCATTGTAGAAATGCTTCAAGGCAAGATGGTCGGTAGGCAACTGCATCATATCCCTACATGGTCTGATTGTGATTGTAAATTTTGCAATTCTTGGACATCTTCTAGTAAAGACACACTTTATGTCAAGGCTCAGGGACCAAAGGGTATATATGATTTCATCATATTATGATATTACCATTAAAATTTTCACTTTTTCTCAAGAATTGTTTGTGATTTGTCAGATAATAAAGCACGAGAAGATGTGATATTCATCCATGGCTTCATTTCATCATCAGCATTTTGGACGGAAACTTTATTTCCCAACTTTTCAGACACTGCTAAATCAATTTACAGGTTCTTAGCTGTTGATCTTTTGGGTTTTGGGAGAAGTCCAAAGCCAGCTGATTCACTTTACACCTTAAGAGAACATGTGGGCATGATTGAAAAATCAGTGCTGGAAGCATACGAGGTTAAATCTTTTCACATTGTGGCTCATTCTTTAGGCTGTATCTTAGCCCTTGCTTTAGCTGTAAAACACCCTGGTTCCATCAAGTCTTTAACCCTACTTACACCGGTAAATTTCTTTTCCCCTTTTTACCAATCTTAGGTTTAAAAAAAAAAGAGAGTTGGCAATTAATATGCATGAAAAATGTTGGCAGCCATACTTTTTGGTGCCAAAGGGTGAAGCAGCAACACAATATGTAATGAGAAAATTAGCGCCCCGACGAGTGTGGCCGGTGATGGCATTTTGTACATCATTGGCATGCTGGTACGAGCACATCAGCCGGACGATTTGCCTGGTCATATGCAAGAACCACCGGCTATGGGAATTTCTTACCAAACTTGTCACCAGAAACAGGTGAGCTTTAATTTCGTCAATCCTAATAATTCCTAACACCTCCACAAGTCTTAAGTCATGTCAACCCTACCAACAATCAACTATCCCCATACAGTACGTACGGTAATTCATGTTTTTAATCGTCTTTGACTGTCCAACTTCCACCCTTGGCTTCTGTTTTCTGTTTTCAAATATATGTGAAAGTACGCCCCAAGTATTTCCGTTGAAATTTGGCACAATCATCAAAATTAAAAAATCTTTCTGAATGTTAATTCAGTTGAAATTTAGTATTATTTTGTTGTTTTTAATAATGCAGAGATTCATTTAATAATAGAACAATTAATTTAAATTTTTTCTTATAATATATATTCATCTATATATACAGATAGCCATAGATTTCTTATATTCTCTTAAGGCTAGTTTAGCATTACTTTTGAGAAATAAAATGTTCATTTTAGACATTAAGTAATAAATATGTATTTAAATAATGTTCAAATTAGTTAATATTATGAGATTTTAGTAAGAATATAAAAAATAATTTATTATAATTTGTAGTTAATATTTTAATATATGAAATATAATTTTTAAAAGTTTTTAAAACAATAAATAATAATTATTTATAAAATTTAATTAGAATATATAAACTATATTTTAAATATTAAAATATAACCAATTTTAATGGGAAAGTAATTACATACCCAATATAAATATTATATAAAATATTTTATAAAGATTAAAATTGTCCCTTGTTTCTAAAAGCGTTTTTGTTTTTGAGTTTAAAACCACTTCAAGTTATTACTTGTGGCTCTAAAAACACTTTTAATCTTAAAAACATTTTTGAGAAACAAGCTTAAACTAAGCATTAACCTTTGTTAAATACTCCTACAGAGCTATTAAAATCATATAACTTTCTTTTCAATCAAATTTATATTGTATTACACTTTTACCAAATAAATTATATCCTTGACATAAGATTTCTATATTGGACTTAGTTGGGTCCTGTGTTACTATTATTATATAAATTATGTTCTCTTTTTTATTGATAATTTTGTATAAAAGAACTAAGGGTCTAAGAAGAACAACCTTGAAAAAGAAAGATATTTTAGATCATAAAAATTGGTATAGTCACGTAAAATTTTTCAATGTCTAGTAATAAATTCACCAGTATCAATTTCCTTTATCGCTATGCTTTTTGATACTGACCTTCATCTACCATATCCCTTGAAGTTTAATGCATTTCTTTTTGTTATCAAAATACTTATTATTATTATTATTCAGGGTGAGAACATTCTTGATGGAAGGGTTCTTCTGCCACACACATAACGCGGCCTGGCATACACTTCACAACATTATTTGTGGCACCTCCACCAAACTCGACCGCTACTTGGACGTCGTTCGCGACCGAATGAAGTGCGATGTCAACATATTCCATGGCAAAGATGATGAAGTAATCCCGCTCGAATGCAGCTTCAATGTTCAAAGAAAAATCCCTCGTGCTCGAGTTAAGGTTGTCGAAAACAAAGACCACATTACCATTGTTGTCGGCAGACAAAAGGTCTTTGCTAGGGAACTGGAGGAGATTTGGAATAGATCATCAAGAAGCCATTAAAAGAGTGCCCTTTTAATTAGTTTGGAATTTATATGTTTATTTATTTTCGCTTATGGGCCAAATTAAAACACGAAAAAAAAGAAGAAGAAAAAAATCAGTGAAATTTGCGTAAAGATGACATGAGATTGGCAGGCTTTTTCGTTCTATGTTAATTGCTTAAGACCAATGTGAGATGGTTTGGTGTGTACATGTTGTGGAAATTGCTTAATTAATTGTAACCATATCTATGGTTCTATAAGATGAAACATAGTGTCCTAGTAAACACCTACCAATATTTATATTTTTTAAATTGTTATAAATAAATAATATACCCATGTTCACACTTATCATATTAAAATTTTTATTAAATCCGTTGGATTTCTTTCTAAATAAAATAATATAAAATTTATACACTATTTAAATTTTTTTTTTTAAAATTACATATGAATTTTGATTTACCGTCTAATTTGATATACTGATTTTGATTTGGTGTAATTATACATATGAAACTTTGTTAAGGTTCAAATGTATACATAAACCTTTAATTTTGATTTAATCATACATATTTAAATAAATATATCAATTTATTTTTATATTTGATAAATATAATTATTTTTGTATGCAATATATAAACATAAAATGATGTTATATCAATAATTTTATTAATAATTTGTTAGAATTAGATCAAATCAAAATTTTATGCATAAAATTATAAAAAAAAAAATTCGTATATAATTTTGAGACGGATCCCATTTAAAATTTATAATATATTAATTTTATAACTATAATATTACCATTTAAACCCCAGCGAAAGCGGGGATCAATGCTAGTTTCTTTTGAAAATGTTGTTTAAACCATTTAATTTTTAATTGAAAGACATGAAAATCATTATAATAAATATTTTTATTTTTTCCTAGTCGGTATTGTTATTTTTCAATAAAAATTTTATTTATAGGTTTTATGATTTTTAATAAATTTTAATTTGCTACGATCTTTTAGCTTAATTAGTTTTTAAATTTTTAAATTTATTTCTTAATAAAAGAGTAGGGGTCAAATTGAATAAATGTGTAAAAATTGAGGGTTAAAATTATTATCATTCTTTATACATAAACACCATATTTAACTGAATGTTATTTTTCTCACTCATCTAATGTATAAGAATTAATTTACTAGTAACAAAAAAATTAAAATGCAATCCAAAATCTTTAAAGAATATGTTTAATAGTCTCTGTATTTTTTGGGCTCTTTTTTTTCCCTTATATTTATTATGTGAAAACTAAAATTTAATTAACAATATTGAATTTTTAATATCATTATTATAACAACAGGGTGTTTTATAAAATTGGATAAAAGGAACAAATAAAGGGAGGAATATTTAAACATGATAAAGCAGATGTATGGTTGGGGTGGTCGCTGTCGTGTCTCAAAATATATGGGGAACTCGTCGGCTGTCCAACTTTTCGCATTCGCGTCATCCTCTGCCTCCATTCTCTTAATGGATTGGTTTCAGCTTCAATACTTTTTTCTCGAGTCTTCTGCATTTTCAGTCAACCAAATTATTAATGTAGTGGTGAATTTTTATCCCATAAGGGTAAATTATAGAATTAGTCACTCAATTATTAGTATATTTTTGTTTTGGCCATCCAACTATCAATATTTTCAATTTAGTTATTAATATTAGACCAGTTTTATTTTGGTCACTCTTCGTTAAATGCTTAATGAAAGTCCTCAATATTTATAAGTCATATCAATTTCATTGTAATCCTAAATAATTCAATAAATTTAACCCTCCGCATTTATAACTTCTATCAATTTGATCCTCAAACACATGTAATTATATTTAAACCCATATAATTAAATCTTGATAAACTTACATGCAAAATGGTGATTTTGATAACCCAAAACTCAATAAATTTATGGTTTTTCAAAAAGATTCAAGGGAATATTAATCATTGTTTCAGAAATTTGGGGGACCTTAGCCAACCATTTGGCCATACACAAATAATGATTCCGTAATTGCAAATAATAAAATTTGGATAGTGAAAAACTAAAAGATTGAAGCATAGGAGTGTAAAGCAAATAAAGAGATATGGTATGGTGTGGTGTGTCTTAACCAATTCATTCCTCACACAGATTTGATGATCATTGCCCAATTTGTCACTTCTCTTCTTCCTTGTGGATATTACACACAAGATTTGCAATACTTCATCCTACTAAATTTCTCACCTGATATTTAAGGGAAGGTGGAAGAAAAATTTCCTGATTTGGTTAGGACTTTGAGACTGCAGTGCAGTTTTTGGGAAGAAAAACCATTGAAATGGGTAACTGTTTATTGGCAGAAATGTTAGCTAACTTAGAAATTTTGTAGATTAAAAATTAAATCTGCCTTTTTCTCCACGCCTTATTAAGGTTGGTGAATTATATCAACCTAACAATTGCCAGCTGTATAAACATTAAGCTCAACAGAATATATTTTTTAAGTCTTAAATGGAATATGAAAAGCGAGAGAGAATGTTTTATTAGGCCTACAATGTTCGATTAAGATGCCACATGGGAATTGGGTCAGTCGATCCAATTTTTGTTCTCTTCTTCTCTGGGAATTGGGTCCTGTAAGCCCATTGTGCAAGAAGACAATCTAAATTTAATGATGGCGTAATCACAAATTCAGCCCTTAATCTTTTTTTTCTTCATTTTGGCCATTATTTTTCTTATTAGTTCAATTTAGTCTTTTTAACAAGTATTAAATTTCATCAAAAAAATCTAATTATTATTTTTAATAAACTACTAACTAAAACGTTAATTTCTTTCTTCCAGCCAAAAAATAGTACCAGCAGTCGATCACAATGACCAAAGAAAAGAACAACTTTCTCATAGAATGGAAAGAGTTAATTCCGCTAATCATCCCTAAATTCCAACTCTCATTTTAAATTAGTCCCTAAATAAAACTATTGAAGTTATGCCACTTAGGTCATTTTGTTGCTAAGATTGTTAATTTAACTGTTAAATGACATATTAGATCTTATGTGATATAATTTAAAACTAAAATTTTAAGAAAAAATGGATATTGTGAAAATATTAATTTTGAAACTCTCTCTCTCTCTCTTCCAGTTTTACTTTATCTTTAGTTTTTATTTATACGATAATGTTTTATTTTCATTTTAAATTTAACTACATAAGATTTGACACGTCATCTAATGATTTTAATAACGAAAGGACGTGATTAATATAACATCGATAGTTTAGGGATGTAATACTGAAAGATAAATTTAGAATGAGATCATGATTTAAAGATGTCTAGTACAATTAAATCAAATAAAAAAAATACTAATTAAAGATATAAAATCTTTATTATTATGAACCAAAGAGGGATACAGGTTGGCAAAGGATGGCCCATTCTTCAAGTATATTCGAAACAATCACCGTTATGAACTTATCAGTGTTTTGAATGTGACCAATTTTGATAAAAATTAGTGACTAAATCATACTCGAGTTTAATTTATACCATCATTGAAAGAGTTGTAATTTAACTAAAAAGAAAGCTTAAACGGTAAAACAAACAAAGATGCCTGTGGTTAACATATATCACAATATCACCCTTAGTTAGAACCTTATTTCTTGGTTAACATGTGTCGAATACTTGTCAAAATTAATCAGATAACAACTTTTTTTATTAAAAAATGAGGTATCGAGACTTCGATTTCATAAATCGAGCCGTAAATATTTTTATAAATATTTATGGAGTGTCATTAAAGTATTATTAAAGTTCCGTTAGAAAATTTTGATGTTTTGATAGTTAATTAATTAAAAAAAGACTAAATTGAAAAAAGGTGCAAAACTTGCTAATTAAAGAAATAGTGATTAAATAGCCTAAATGGTAAATAAGGGAGGACTAAAAAAGTCAATTAGACACACATGGGAAGGCTGAGGCGGCATAAGGAAAAAAAAACAATGAAATTAGGTGATTAAGGGGTAAAATTGGAAATGAAATAGCTAAAAATGGGATTTAATAGTTTCTAGGTAATTCTTCATCAATCTTCAGCCTAAAAACGCCATTTAAGAACCCTTAAGAAGCTGGCTTTATATTTTAGCTCCATGTAAGTTTAATTCTTGCATTTTTCTTGTAATTCTTGTGTTTTTAAGACTTTTACAATTAGGTCCAGCTAGCCATTTCTTTAGTTTTTGATTTTATTGGTAATTTTGAAAGTTACCACTGATGAATACTGAATATTTTTGACGAATTAACATGTATTTATAGCTTTAATTTTGTTGTATGATGATTTTATAAAGTGATTTTGATAGATATTGATTTTGGGACCAAATTGTAAAAAGGTTAAATATTAGGGTTTGGTATAGAAATTTTGAATATCAAGGGCTGTATAATAGTGTAGAATATTTAGATAAATTATCATTTGAGAAAAAAATAGCTTATTTGATAGACTAATTGGTAAAGGACTAAATTGAAAAAGTTATAGAAGTTAGGGTAATTGTGTAATTTTGAAAATTGAGGGGTATTAATTGTGAAGTGAATTGGAACTGAAATATATGCTAATGAATAAATAATTTCATATTTTATATCAAGAACCCATAGACAATCGTGAAAAAGAGAAATTAGCAGAATAGTCCCTAAACTTCTACAAATCTTACAATTTAACCTAGGTAAGTTCGTATGGTTAAAATTTAATAATTATATTGAATTGATGTATGATATTATGTATTTAGTATATTGTTGAAAAATGGAATATTGTTAAATTATGAATTTGAAGTGAATATCTGATTTAAATGGAATGCGTGATTAAGTACAATCGTTGTGTGGCGATCAGCAAAGGAAGAATTAACGAAAAATTACCCAAGTAAACCGAGGTTCAGCATTTGTTGCGAAATTTCATGTTTACTTTCTGTTTCGCTCTCACGAGCTTCTGTTTAACTCATATGAGTTTCAATTCAACCCTAATGGGTTTCCGTTCAGCTCTTTTGAGCTTCTGTTTAACCCTTATCGATTTTCGTTCAGCTCTTATGAGCTTCCGTTCAACCCTTACGGGTTTCTACTTAGCACTTATGTGCTTCTGTTTAGCCTTCAGGCTTCTGAAAATGATGTTCTCATATCCGTAAGCCGTTCTCCGATTCGGTAAGATTTGATAAATGACTTATGTAATTGAAATGGAAAGATTTATTGTTTATTATTGATATTGATTTGAAAGAAGTGTGTTCGTCGATTCATGTTGTGTATGATTAATTTACTATTTAATTTATTATATTAAGTTCGGTAAGATCTATGTTTAACCTATCGAACTTACTAAGCTTCATTAAGCTTACTTGTGTTGTTTAATGTTATTTTAGATTAACTTGAGGTCGGGAGATCGAATCAACACATCAAGCCACACTATCCAACTCACACTGGTAGTTTTTGCAATGTATATTATGGTTCACATGGCATGTATAGGTTTGGTTTGGAAGTGAAATAAATTGAAATGTGGTTGTGAATGATATATGCTTGTATGTATGTAATTAGTAGTAGATTTTGATAAATTAATGAGATGGATTAAATAAGTAAGTTTAAGTATTTGAGTATTTATGATGTTATGTCATGCTTAAAACATGATTTTGACTTGTGTTCATTGTTTGTTTGGGATGTATTAAAATGTTGTGTATAGGTTGATATCAAAATGAATGAGAAAAGTGGCTTTAAAATGGCATATTTTCGTCCACACGAGCAAAGACACGGGCGTGTGTCTCAGCCGTATGTGACACACGGCCTAACACACGGGCGTGTGTTTCGCCTGTGTGTCCCCTACATCTTTAAAATTGAGAAACATAATGCCCAGGTTTTTGTACACGGCCTAACACACGGGCGTGTGGTTTGGTTGTGTAACCCCTGCACTTTAATTTCATAACACACGGCCTAGCACACAGGCGTGTGGCTTGGCTGTGTGACCCAAGTCAGTAAGCACACTAAATTAGACACAGGCTGTGACACGACTATGTGCCCCTATTTTGAATGCCCACACGGCCTGACCACACGGGCGTGTGTCCCCTGCAGCTAAGGCAAATTTTGAAATTTTGGGAGAAATTCTCTGAGTTTTCGGTTTAGTCTCAATTTAATTGTAACGCGTATTTTGGGCATCGAGGGCTCATACAAGGGACAATATGAATAATTTATGAATAGTTCCTATTATGTATGTTAAATGATATGAGATATTTGTTTTTGATCTGAAAAGTCTGGTAATGCTTCATCACTCTGTTCCAGCGATAGATAAGGGTTAGGGGTGTTACACAAACTTGTCTTCCACCTACATTAACACTTAAATACATTCACAAGCCAATACAAGACATTTAATTCAAGCAAAAAACCAAGTCTTATGCATGACATAATACCTTATATAACCAATTATACAAACTTACCTAATTTATTAAATTCACATACATGTATATTTTATCAAATATGCTAACTCAAATTAATCATTAATATGCCAATATGATTTGTAACACCCCCTAACCCTTATTCGTCACTAGAACAGGGTTACGGAGCATTACCGGACTTTTTAGATCAAATATGAACATTATATAATCATCTAACATACACATCATAATTTAATCATATTGTCCCTTTTATGAGCCCCCGAGGCTCAAAATATGTGTTAGAAACAAATCGGGACTAAATCGGGTACTCCAAGAATTTTTCGCAAAATTTCAAAAATTTTCCTAAGTGCAGGGGACACACGCCCATGTGTTAGCCGTGTGTCTCACACGGTCCAGTCACACGCCCGTGTGTCTGGCCGTGAGGACTCAAAATGAACCTTAAACATCAAGTTTACCCTTCCCTGCAACCTTGAACACCAAGCAATTCAAAAACCAATCATTCAATCACTTTAAAACACGATTTAATACCTTTAGAACATGTCAAAACAATCATCCTAGTTTCCTAATCAATGTACCCTCATAGGTACTTCACATATATTATCAAAACAATCATATAAAACTCCATTTAAGCCAATTCTAAATTCATACAAATTTCATCCCAAAATTGCCTATATCACTCTCACTTATGCATCAACTTAAACATTCCATATTAAACCTCAACTTAACACATATAATCATGTATATAAGTAACCAATGTCATCTTATAACATCATTTACATTCACATCCCAAAATGACAAGCATAAGACATCCTAGGTACATGCCGAAACAAAAAGAAATATACATCACCACGTTTTGAGTTAGGGGTCGTTGATGGATGCTGAATCGGCAATTTGACTTTAACCTAACCTGCGCACAGAAAACAAACCATACGCTGAGTATAAACTGTAACACCCCAACCCATATCCCTCGCCGGAACCAGGTTACGGAGCATTACTGGAGATTACAGATCAAAAGAAAGAAATCTCAAACATTTTATATCATCAAAACAAGTCATCAAAGCATCATTTTAATCCAAATTATAAACTCTCCAAAATAGATCTTATAACTTCATTTACAATCAAACCATAAAATAAGTAATATTTAGACACTCTAGGTACATGCCGACACAAAGAAATAAACATCACCATATTTGAGTTCGGGATCGTTGTTGGATGTTGAATCAGCGATCAAACTTAAGTATTTAACCTGCGCACGGAAAACGAAACCGTATGCTGAGTAAAAACTCAGTGGTATTTCTATAAGCTGAATATTTAAAAATAAAACAACAAAATATGTATAATAAAATTTTAAGCACAATTGAACATTTAAAATCACACAATACTCAATTTTCATCACTTGCTATATATAATACATTTCCATAATTTATTCACGTATCATTTAAACAATGACACTATCCATTCCACAATCAATTTATGAGTATATAATTCGTGTATTCCATGTATTTACAACATATTTCACGTTTTATTTTCAGTTTACTATCTCATATTCTTATTCTTAGCCCAAAGTAGATTTTATAGAATACACCGGATATACGGAAAAAATACAGAGGTGCATTATTATGCACTAATGAACAGAGAGCACTAAAGTGCTATACAGAGAGCACAGATGTGCTAAATGGAGAGCACTGACGTGTTAGTAATCAGAGAGCACCAACGTGCTAATAATCAGAGCGCGCGCTAAAGTTCCTTAATGGCATGCCACTAATATCCCAGTAGTTCTAAATTCCATCTACTTGGGCATTAAGGCTGAATTTTATACATATAAAAAACAATTCAATTATCATATTTGCACAATTTCACATTTACACATATATATTCATAATATATATTCCACTTTAATTCAACCAATATAATTTCATCACATATCAAGACAATCCATTTCAATTGTAAAAAAAAAACAATAATTCTCACCTCAATCACTTACCATAACATTTAATTAAAAATACAACAATTAATAATTAGATTAGGATTATAGAAATACAAACGAGGAATTCCAAGCTATTCCTCGTCGACTATATTTTTCCCCTTTTTAGTCGAGAATTTCGGTACGACGATTGCTACGGAATTAAAACAATTAAAAATCATCAATACAACACCATTCAATCTCACATTAAATATTTCAATTTTTACTCAATATTTGCCTAATTTCCAATTTAGTCCTTGAACCGAGACTAATTTTTATTCTCAAAACTAATTTCATATTTTCACCATAAATCTCTAATTTTGAAATTCTCTCAATTTAGTCCCTATTAATTCAAAACTTATGTTTTATTTTACAAATCAATTTAACCCCTGTTTCATCAATTAATTCAACATGAACAACATCTAAAAATTTACTAACTTTCAAAATTTCAACTTAAATCAAGTAGTATTTTGTTCTAGGATTCCAAAAACTCAAAAATTATAAGAAAAACGATTAAATTGACTTACCAAATTAAGTTTGAACCTCAAAAACCCCAAATCTCATTTTTTCTTTTCTTTCTCCTTTCTCCTTCTCTGTTTCGTTTTTCAATTCTGTTTCTATTCTCTTTTTCTATCTTATGCCGCCTTAACTTTAGAAAAAGGCATAATTGCCTATTTGATCCTTTTAACTTTTCTTTAATCTTTAATTAAACTTTTATCTCTATTGCAATTTAATCCTTTTTAATCAATTAACCATCGAAACGTTAAAATTTCTTAACCAAACTTTAAAACTACCCTAATGACACTCCGTAAATATTTATAAAAATATTTACGGCTCAGTTTGTAATATCAAGGTCTTGATACCTCGTTTTCAACCTAATTTACCTAATAATTTTTTTTAAATCACAAAATTCAGTAATTCAAAAATATTTCTAAAATCACGCTTAACTTATAATTATTAATTAATAAATTTTTCTAACTTTTTTATTGGATTTAGTGATCTTAAATCACTATTCTGACACTACTGAAAATTGAGCTGTTACATAAACTCAGTGGTATTTCTATAATCCGAATGCTTAAAAGTAAAATAATATAACATACAATAACTATAGTCATAAAATTATTCAATTCATAATTAAGGTATTTATAACATTCAATTTTTATCATTTGCTATCCCATATAGCTTTTCACAATATGAACATAAATCATTTAAACAACAATATTGTTCATGCATATTCAATTCGTAAATACAAAAATCATGTGTCTCTAACCATATTTCAAATCACCACTCAATATCAATCATAACACTATTTTATTCAATAACCCTTATTAACCTGACATGGACTCGAACGGATACACGGATCCAACCAAAACACACCAGTTTGGCACCCAGTGCCTCATCGGATAATTCGAAGCAATAAGTTGACACCCAATGTCCCATCGGTCATGTTGAAGTAAATTGATACCCAGTACCTCATTGAATTTATCTGAAGTAATAATCTGACATCCAGTGTCTCATCGACTCGAAGTCGGAGTATCCCTGAACTCTTCCAATCCTATAGCATGCCATCTATATCCGACTCAGCCTTATACAATTAATAGGGTTTCAATTCACTTTTCTAAAGCCATAATTATTCAATACTCAATTATCGCATAAATCACAATTTCACATACATTCAATTCAATATAAAAGATTCTAACACTTACCTTATTTACTTGCCATAAACATTTAAATCAAAATACAACAATTAATAATTCAATTTGGATTATAGAAATACAAACCAGAACTTCTGAGCTACTCTTCTTCGACTTTATCTTTTCCTTTCTTAGTTCAAGTTTCTGGTACAACATTAGCTACGGTACAATTAAAATTCATCAATACAATACAATTTCACATTGAATATTTCAATTTTTATTCAACTTTTGTCTAAATACCAATTTAGTCCCTAAACTGAGACTAACTTTATTTCTTTAAAACTAATTCTATATTTTCATTCAATTTCCACTTTAGACTAAATTCAACTCTCTAATTTCACTCAAATACCTAAATTTTGAAATTTTTACAATTTAGTCCCCAATACTCAAAAATTATAATTTATTTTATAATTCAATCCCTTTTTCATTTCTAACTTAAAATTCTATCAATTTAATCCCAAATACTTAAATTATTCAACATGAATAACATCTAAAAATTCAATATTTTTTAAAATTTCAACATAGGTTAAGTAGTATTCAATATTAGGATTCTAAAAAGATAAAAATTACAAGAAAATGGACTAAATTGACTTACCAATTAAGCTATGAACCCTTGAAAACCTTAATTTTTTTCTCCTTTTTCTTTCTCTCTTTTTCTTCTCTGTTTCCTTATACTTTGTTCTTCTTTTTCTATTCTTTTTCTTTCATTTATTTTATGTTTCATTTATTTATTATATTTACTTATTATAATATATAATATAATATATATACTTAATAATTAAGATATAATATTATAATATTATAATATATATTTTAACTTTAAGTTTTATAAATATCTATCTTATGCCGCCTCATTTATAAGCAATGGCATAATTACTTATTTAGTCCCATTAATTTTTCTTTAATCTATAATTCAACTTTCACCCTTTATGCAATTTAGTCCTTATAACTAACTTCTCTTAATTCATGCAAATTCACCTAACAAAACCCTAATTAACCACACAACTAGCTTCATATTTACGAGTTTGATTTACAGTAACGAAGTCTCAAAAATACACTTTTCGACACCCGTGACTATCGGGTCATTGCATGATTTCTATCAACCAACCATTTAAACTCACACCAAACAAAACATGTTATAGCCTCATATATTTACACATCAAAACATATCTATCACAAGTCATTCCAATGGCTAGTTATAACCAAAACACATATTTGCCATCAATGGCCCAATTCAACCTATACATGTCATTATACCAAAATTTAGTTCGTTACATATACCGAAATGAGCCGAAGGATAGTCTGATGTAGCTCCGACCAACTTCCAACCTTTACGAGCTTCCGAATACTATAAAACAGAAGAAATAAAACAGTGTAAACATTTAATGCTTAGTAAGTTCATATAACATGAAATTTAACTTACCATTTAATCACAATTAAGGTAAGCATATAAAGCATACTCAAGCAAGATGGCCAAAAGCCCTAGCACATATCCTCATCAACCATGTTAGACATGTATTCATATAAATGTCAAGGAACATGTGTGAGCTCAACAATACCAAGTTTCCATGTTCATAATTTTTCACTTCTTGTATTCATATATCATTTTCATTTACTTCATGTATATACAGATACTAATTCATTTTGAACTCATATATTTTCTCATGTCAGGACTTTTCCCTTTGATTCATTGAAAATATCGATGGATACACGGGTAGTACACTCTAGGTGTACAAAATTGTAACCTGTCAATTCATATACATGAATGCTCATGAAAACATGTAAATGGGAAGCTCTTTCAAGCCATATAGCGGGAAGCTTATAAGAGCCATAATCGGGAAGTTCAAGCGAGCCAATATCGGGAAGTTCTGGAGAGCCATTAATCAGGAAGCTCATGAAAGAACCTTTAATCGGGAAGCTCCGGAGAGCCGTATATCGGGAAGCTCATAAGAGTTGTGTTGTGTCTGCAACACATGCAGGATCACAACCAATCGGGATGCTCTGAAGAGCTATTATCGAGAAGCTTACAAGAACCATATAACGGAAAGCTCGTGAGAGCCAAATATTGGGATGCTCATGAGAGCTAATAACGGGATGCTCTTTCGAGCTGTAGTGTGGTCGCAACATATGCAGAACCACAACCAATTCGGGAACCCTGTATCCATCGAATTTCATTTATTCAAACGAGACTTACTACTTGTCGGACATTGTCGGATATGTGATTGATTTTCATATATGAAAATTACACAATTCACATACACAAAATTCAATTCAAACATATAAAATATACAATTTAGTTACACGAACTTCTCTTCACAATTGTTCGTGTATTTGTAATCTACTAATCCGATACCTTCTCATTTCCTCGTTCTAACTCCGTATTTGGTCTATCCGGATCTATATGAATGAATTTAACATCAATTCATATTCAATTCAATTCAATTCACATCTTTGGCAAAATTATCATTTTGCCCCTATACTTTTATTTAATTACAATTTCATCCCTAGGCTCGGAAAATAAAATTCATGCAATTTAATCCTTATTCCAAGCCTAACTAATTTTTACATGTAACAATAGCAGCTCATGTGTTTCATAAAATTTAGATTTTTTCCATGAATTTTACATCTTTTCAATTTAGTCCCTAAATCACAATTTCATCAAAATTCTCTTTGATAAGTTTACAAATTAATCCCCGAGATATTAGATTAAGCTATTACGATCTCAGAAACATAAAAATTACTAAAAACGAGACTTGAATACTCACCTGATTGAGCCAATTAAGTTTATTTGGGGAAGATGATATAAAATGATGATATTTTTATATTTAATTACTTTATCATCTTTTACTATTTCACTTTCCAATTTTGTCCTTTTTATTTAGTTTTCCATTAATGAATCATCATACTTATCTACTGACTCCTCTTAATGGTCTATTTGCCATATAAGGACCTCAAATATTGAATTCCATAGCTTCTTGATCCCTTTAGCTACTAGAATTCAATTAGACATATAACCAGTAAAATTTCTTTGCGAAATTTTCATACGATATCTAAATTTTAATGCAGACCATGAAATAATATGAAAATAATTTTTCTTCCAGACTCGAATTTGTGGTCCCAAAATTACTATTCCGATTTCTCTGAAAACGGGCTATTACAGAGTTGACTTTAGTTTATTTGATTTTATTTTTTGTTCATTTCCTCTAAAAAGAATAGCTAGATCGTTTATCTTCTTCTTTCGTAGTTGTGTTCCTCAATGATATTTGGTTATTTTTATGTAATTCCCACATGAAATATCCCCTCAAATAACTTCAGCATGCAATTTCTTGATAGTTTTAGCCCAAAACTAACTCAATGGGAGATTATTTCTTGTATGCTATATATCTCAAACCCTAAATCTGCCGATCTCCAAAAGAACCTATAATTCCCTATTAAAAAAAGGTTTATTGTTTTGAGGGATAAAGCTTTCACCATATATGAAATTATAAGACTAATTTAAGTGATCATCATCAAGCACAGTCTAATCGCGGCCTGGATTTCAGGCTGTGTAATTGATGTTATCTTATGTGTTTAAATTTTTATTTGGAACTTAACTTCGACAATTAAAATTCAAGTTAGCTCCTAAGTTTAGTAATTATTTTTATATTGTAGCCAGTTTCCACATTGTTCAAGCCCCAGTGTTTGTGTTTGTGAGGAAACATGCATATAGCAAAGCTGTTTAAAGCCAATGAAATGATGAAATCTGATAAAAGCAGGTTGTAATAGAAACCTATCTATACGTAGAACATATATAGGAAATGTTAAATAACTAATGCACGAATAAAACAAGAAAGAAACATTGATCAAACAAAAAAACAAAAGAAGGCAAAAAAAGAAAAAGTGCATCTCACTGCAGGGCTACCTAGCTAGCTACCTAATTCAACGTGCATCTCTGAAGGATTGCAGTACTAAGCATCTCGTCGGTTATGAATATTCCAGTAGGGACTCTGACAACAACATCTTGTAGCATAAGATCATTGACGTTTGATACACTGGCATGGTGAACTGGTAGCTCTAGGTCTCGAAGTGCATCCATCAATCGTGCAGCTGGATGATCGATATCTGGACTTCGAACCCGAATCATGGCTTCGGATCCTACTATCTTCACATCAACTTCCACTGTCTTTGGCCAATAAGTAGAGGATTGTTTCATGGTATTGTCGAATGCGGATTTGGTAGTTTGGTTTTCGAAAACATTTATGGGGTTCAACTTGGATTTTTCAGATTGTACTAGGAGTTGAGCCTCTAGTTTATCGATTTTTGATCTTAGTTCCTTGATGTAGGCTACTGCATCCGAAAGTAATGAGGCTTTGTCCATCTTGGATACGTTTGGAACCACGGAACGAAGTGCGTAGAAACGATGGTTCAGTCTCTCACGTCGTTGCCTTTCTGCTTCAACGTGGTTTATAGGGGATTCTTTCCCATTCCCTGGTTTTCTACCTCTCTTTTTCGACCGGCCGCCGGCATTGAACTCGGTGTCTGCAGAGGCGAAATCCCCATCAGATTCCGATGACGAACGGCCTAAACCTGTGGTTTCTTTCTTGGGCTCGACTTGTTGTTTGTCTTCAAGAATCCGCTCCTTTTGATCACCTGAAACCATTCCAAAATCAACAAAAGGAATACTTGGGGTTGAGATTTGGGGTTGGGAATCATGGGCAGGTTGATTTGAACCCAGGCTGTTGTGGATCCCAGAACTGAATATCGATTTAGTGAGTTGAAGGGTGCCCCAGTCTTCCATGATGATATCAGAAGATCCCAATTCGACAACCCCGAAGGATGTAGGAAGACAAACTAATGTTTGAATCCCTCGCATTCGAGCTTCTCTAACACGCTCACATTGGTACAATTGGAGTTCATGGTCTCCACCCAACCAAATATGGGAGCCTGATCCGAAAGCCTTCCCAAGAATCCCGTCACCTACAGCGAATGATCGGGTCATGGATACGGTATAGTACCACTCATAATCAGTCACATCGCCATCTACCATTCGGTCCACGTCCATCACTTCATTAAAATAAGCTTGCACCTGATCTTTTCCCGACCTTTTCCTCTCGAAACTGGACCCCAATTTGGAAGGGCTCAGCCTATTGATGGATTTTCCCGTACCATCTCGGGTCCCTCGAAAATAGCCATCGCCCCATGACAAAACAACGCGACCATCAACATCCCTTGAAGCTTGCCAGAAAATGGAGTATACCCACCATTCAGGCCTACTTTGGACGATGAAATGGAGGCGTTGTTGCAAAGTGGGTGAGGCATCTTGACCTAAGGTAATAAGAGAAGACGAAGAAGAGGAAGACATTATTGAATATGATAGTGTGTACTACTGTTTTTCAAAGAGAAAAAAGAAAAAGTAACCAAAGCGGACTCAGCAGCAAGAAGAATAAATAAAGAGGAAAAAGAGTGATGATCAAAGTCGTCACTAGGTGGCTATAAACCCCATGGAGCAGCTGAGAAAAAAGAGGAAAACAATAATTAATAAGTGAAGTGCTTTGGAGAAAACAAAGTATAATTTTCCGGGGAAATAAAGGACCATCAACCTCATGGTCCTATTGTCAGTCAAATCTTGACATCATTATCACGTGGAAATCTCCTGTTCCAGATTCTCTCCAAATAAGGATGATGACCGGTCTGAATTTTCTTCTTCTTTTTTGTTCTTTATCGCATGGATGGTTTACTCTATTTGATGTGGAGTTGCGATGCTTCTGTTGGCGTCTTAACCCCTCCACTCATGATTTTAACTTAATTCACACCAGTTATTACGGGGCGATTTCGTGATCATCTTTTATTTGTCTTTTTTCTATTTCCCACGATTCTTAACTATTTTTAGATTTAGGACCATTCCCATCCATATTTTGTTAATTATTCTGCTTATCGTGTCACCTTTAACCCCAACTCAACTCCCAATTAACTACCTTGTTTTAATATTTGGTACAAATGTTAATCTATTAAATTAGCTCTTCAACTTTGTTAATTTATTCAAATAACTCTCCCTAGCCTTTGTTTTTTCGAGGGAAAGAAGAAAATAGATTATTACCAAATCGGAAGGAAACAAACAAAGCCACCCAAAATAAGGATTGGAAAATTAATTTCTTAAGCTAATGGCTTATACTATACACTCATTAGATAAAAAAGTAGGAACATCTTAAATAAGAATGGAAGACATGCAACTAAGAGAAGAATTCTAAACATAAGGATTTGCATGACATAAAGCTACCCTTGCAACAGCAGGAGCATGAGCGGTCTTATCAATGTTTCTACTAATCCAACTCATTCAACATGAGACAGTCTTCAATAATCAAACCCACCATAGAGATAACCTTGCTTTTACTCGTTAAGTCTTGCGCTACAATCAAACAATTCGTCTCAATGATCACTCTCTCAATTTGCAACGACTTCAACTAAAGCAATGCCTCTCAAACAACAATCATTTATAACTTCTAGAGTCATAGTTGCTTGGATAAAACCTGTGCGACCTTTGTCAAAATCACCATTCTCATTATGAATGATAGCCGATTAGCTCGTGACAACATTCTTATAAAAATAACCATATCGGTGTTACATTTGAACCTATTACCTAGCAATTTGCACCAACACTACTTAGAAGTAGAACAACTTAACCTGGTAGGTTGAACACGAGTCATCGTCGTGTGAGCTCCCTACCAAGCCTCGTGTAAGAATATTCAAATTGAACAATTTAAACTACATTGTCATCTTTTTTTATTCCAAATAAATCGGTTCCTATGTGTCCATATGCTTCATGCTACACTTAAATACCAACTCAGCTCATTAGCGTCTTGCATATTAAGGTAGTAGCAAAGAAACTACAGGGTTGAATCTTGCATTGGCCTTAACCCAACAACATGCAATACAAATTAAGCTTTGCTATACATCATTAAAACATGGTCTAAGTCTTCAACAATCAATCCTTCACTAGATTCAAGAAACCTACAATTCGGGAACTATTTAGCTTTGAATATTTGACTCGGAAGAGGATTGGGATTGTTTATAATCCATCAACGCTATTTGCCAAGCATAACAAGATTAAAGCATCTTAAATTTTGGAAACTCATACAACACATCTTCTAAGGCTTGCACAAATTTTCCCATGATGCTTAGTGTGTTTTCTTATTACCATCTATGTCTGACCCCATCAAAGGAAATTCATCATTTTCTGTAAGGCATCACAAATGTTGAAAAGGAAAAGAAAGACACTTATGCAATAAATAGGAAGATCCTGAGCAATAGTTTTCAATACAATTTCTTTACCTTCTTTCAACAACTTATTCCTTTAATTACAAAGTCATTTGCCCAATTTCTCTCTCAGAAAAGAGAATATTTGTTTCTTATTTCGTCCAATAAAGAGGGAATGTAATACCCTGTCCAACGTAGTCTTGTTGATGGTTTGTATGTGCTAAAAGTTAGCTAAGATTTAAGTCAAGGTAAGACTGATTTATGTTTTATTCGTCAGAGTGGTAATTGTATAGTTGTACGCTGTGTGTGGCAGACTGTATAATTTATAGGTAAGCCTGTTAAGATTTGTATTTTGGGTGAAGTCTAAGTTGTTTTGGCGTGGTTACTTTAAAGAACCGCCAATCAGTGTTTCTTTTGAAAAGTTTGTGTGTTAAGACCTTCTCTTTATGTAAGCCAGTAAAGGATTGTGGGATTGTGGATGTAAATATTGTTTGTTTGTGCACATGTAATTTCTATTCAGTTCTAGTTGTGCTTTAATTGGGATCCAATTAGAAATACCAAAGTTTTATGATTATTTTTTTATGTATAATGACCTATAATAATTATGTTGGTTAGGATAGAATTGAGTTAGCCTTGCATGTTAGCCACATATTATCCCTAAGTGAGGAAGCTGTGAGATATAAATATCAGTGAAAACCTTTGTAGTGGGGTTTTTCCTTCTCTTTCTTTTGCTATGTTATACTTTGAAATCTTGTTAAGAGGAGTTCGTGGGAAAAAAAGTAACAAGTTATCAAAAAGAAAGAAAGAGGTGTGCATGCGGTAGTAGTGATAAAATAACAATTTTCTTAAAATCATCTATGAGGATCCAGACCATGTGATTCTTTTCTATGTTGTGTTCTATTTTATGTAATTGCCTGTGTTATATATGCATAATCGTGGCATGATATAGAAATGACTTCCTTACGGATATGAACTCAATATCCGGATAAGATGAGCCACTGGTAGGGCATGTTAATTGCAAACTAGAATGGCAGAAATGTGTGACCACTGGTAGGGCATGTTAATTGCTAACCAGATAGGGATATATGATAGGCCACTAGTAGGACATGTTAGTTGTTAAATAGTTTGGCGACCATTGGTGGGGTATGTTAGTTACTAACAAGTTGGTGTGGGTGTTAAGTTTTGGTAGGGCATACTAGTTGCTAACTAGCCTAACGTTATGGGTGCTGCCTACTATAGGACATGTTAGTTGTTAACCATAGCAAATAGCCCTGAACTCACAAGAATACATAGGTGTTCGAAATGATATGATACAAAAGATCTGTTCTGATATGTAAAATTCGAGGTCAACCTAAGGAAGGTTATGAAGTAGTAAGACAATTTGTCTCTGTATTTGTTATAAGATATATTTTGTATTGAAAGGAATAAGCTAATACGATATTGTGTATGTTTGTGTGATGCATATATCAGTTGAGATGAAAAGAATGATTAATAATTAAGGAAGTATGTTTGATTCCTATTGACGTATCGAGATCATAATGTATTCATTAAGAAATGATGAGGGATATATTGAACTCGCCCTAATAAGTTTTGAAAGTAAGTATGAGTTCACCTAAAGAGAGGTTGTGATACAAAAGTACTTATGAAAAAAGATTATGTTAACGCAGAAGCATCAATTCTGTTTAAGTTTTAGTGCTATGTAGGGGAAAGGATATAAGTGTATGCCCAATTTCATGAAAGATGGTATGCTCTATATATGTGGGTATGCTCGAAAGGTTATACGCCAAGGTTAAGTGTTCGCCAATGAGATAAGAGTATACGCCCATATGTCTCAGCGTATAGAGTCTAATGTATTAGTCTGTGTTATGAACTTGTAGTGTGAATCTGTTCTTATTTAAGTGTTGAGTTTTCCTTTGTGGAACTTACTAAGTTATTTTAAACTTACCCATTTTCTTTCCTTCCTTCCAGGTGATCTTTGTTATGGGCTTCTTGAAGGGACTAAGCCAAAAGAAGCATTCTCTACAGTAGGCTTCATTTGTTTTTTTTGTAACATGCATATGTTTTGGGGGCGGCATGTTAAAATTTTCTAAATATTAATCTATAATAAATAGCTTTCTCATTCAATTACATCTTTATAAGAATGTGACCCCTTGAGGGATTTGTTAAAGTTTGTTAAGTTCTCATTTACAAAATTATTTCTACTTGTATACACCAGAATGTTTTATAAGTAATCGTTACCATTAGTATTTTATTCAAAGGAGAGTATTTCATCGAAAATATTTAAATCCATTTACTTTTATTCTATGGTGTATATTTTTAAATAAACTTGTGTTTTGTAGAAGTTTTCTGAGGTCACCTAGTTAAGTTAATATGTATTTAAGTTGAACTAAAAATCAAATTATGCATGTCTGTTTTCTATATGTGTAACACTTCAGTTGACCTACGTGGATTGGGGTGTTATAGGGAAGATCGAGATATCTTTCATAATCAAGAGGCAAGTAAACTCCCCAAATTGAGCTTACGTTTATTTTGTCATTAAAGTTCGTATTGGAGTTAAAAATACCCCCAATTTTTTAGGATTAATCGACTGACTGTAAGCTTTCTCATAATTCCTTAAAATAGACTTAACGTTTAACATTCTCTTCTTAAGGATTTGAGGAACATAAAATTGTTGCTTGTAAAGAATAAGTATCATACTGAAAGGTTTACCCTACAAACTAAAATGCCATGGATATCTATCATTGTGCCTTAGCCTTTCTTAGCAAATGATTAAAACCTTTCATACCTAATATAATTAAGTATAGGGACACAAGATCTCCCTGACACAATCCCTACTTAGAAATAATTGGCCTAATCTTTCTACCATTAAAAAACACAATAAACTTCATGGTAGAAACACGCATCATAATCCAGTTTATCCATTTATCATTGAAAACCATTCGAGTCATGATAAAATGAAGAAAATACCTATCAACACTATCGTAATATTTAATAATGTCGATATTCAATATTGTTTCACCCATCTTTCCCTGCCCCTTGTTTTTCATGTGGTGAATAATCTCTAAAGCAACCATAATATTTGAAATGATTAAATGGCCTAGAAAAAATGCTTATTTCATATGAGAAATGATCGCATGAAGTAAGACTTTGATTTGGTTTGCTAAAACCTTCGGAACAATTTTATAAAGGACATTGTAAAATGCAATGGGTCAAAGATCATTCATGTTCATTGACTTGTCTTTCTTCAGAATTAACACTAGGATGGTGTTATTAGGAGTCAAAGGGAGTTCCCCTCTATCCAACCAATCACAACAATACAAGTAAACATCATTCTCTACAATGGACAACACTCTAAAAAATGTGGGGTTCATACTGTTCAGACTTTGAGATTTACCTAGATGCATCTTTTAAACAACTTTTTTAAACTCATCAATAGTAAAAGTGGAAATCAAATAATCATTATCACTATTGGTAACATAAGAACAGACATTGGTGAAAGCACCCACACCTAACCCACTGAAAGCAAAGAATAACTCGTGAAAAGAGTCGTTGACAATCATGGCCATATGGTCTGCATCAATACAAACTTGTCCTTGCTCATTGGTTAACATAGAAAGGTGGTTTATTCTCTTTCTATGCGTGGCTTGCACATGAAAAAAAATTGGAATTAGTTTCCTCGTATTGTCACCAAGATATTTTACTTTTTCTTTCTTATCAACATATCCAATGTCACCTTTTTCTTAGATCCATTTTTCTAGTAGCAAGAATTTTATCAAGTTTACCACTACTAGCATTGAACTTTTTAGCATGGGTTGAGTAGCTACACGATCCTTCTATGTATTATCTAAACTCCCAAGCTTTTTAGCAAGTAAAGAATCTTTCAACTCTATTTCCTTAACAAACTTTTAGTTTTCTTCCTTGAGGCTAGAGTTCTCATCTATTAACTTTGTATTTACAAGACATACTTCCTTCCATTTTCCTAACATAGACTTGTAGGTTTTTTGGAACTCTATATTTGACTCACCATCTGATTCACTACTTGTGTCTAAGTCAGTCACATTAGGAGAAATAACTTTTGTAGTGAAGGTCATATAATTGCTCAAGTGCTTTTCATCTGAATTTGAGCTAGTAAAGGAATAGTCACCACTCTAAGTTACACACAAATACTTCTTCCTCATAGTGTTTGGACACTCCGCTTGAACACGACCATACTTTTCAAATCATTTACCACCTTTCTCTTTTTTCATGCCAATTCTTTGACCACTTTCAAATCCTTTTCTCTATTTGGATAATTTCTTGAAAGCCTTGTTGAAGTTTAGAGTAAGAAACTCTGCTTGTTTTTGAAGACTTTTAACCAAAGTGAAGTATGTAGTAAGCACTTCATCTGTCGCTTGGAAATTAATACTCTTTTCACATTTTGTCCTGCTTCTTTTGGTTTCATTAAGATTCATCTCAAGGGTTTGTAAGGATCCAATCAACTCATCAACCCTTATGTTACATAAAGCTTTTGCTTCCTCAAAGGTTGACTTTAATCACAAACTTTTCAAGAAAATATCTCAACACTTTTCTAACCAGTTTTTGAGTTAAAATATTCCTCACCAAAGGTTAAAATATAACCTTGCATAGAAGTCACAAATAGTTTCATTATTCAGAGTCCTCAAGTCTCAAACTTGGTGGTTAACATCTGCAGTTTCGATTGCTTCACTGTGTTGGTTTCTTCATGGGTTATCTCAAGAATTAACCATGCTTCAAGAATAGTAGTGCATTTGGAAATCCTTTAAATTCTTGATCATCAACACCACAAGAGATTGTATTAAGGACCTTTGAGTTTGCATTTGTAAGTCTTTCTCTTTTGGTTGTCTAAGTAGTCTTAGTTTTGAGCGTTTTGAAACAAAAAACATCAACAATAAGGGGCTCCCAACCATTGAGAATTGATCTCCAAGCCTTCTCATCTAAAAACTTTATGAATATTTCATTATTACTTTCCAATAAGCATAATTTTCTACATCCAACGTAAGGATTGTAAAAATAAATAACCCTCTATTTCAAGCAAGTATCAACACTAGGAACACCACTAACTATGTTAAGTGAAAGGCTTTAATACTAATTGTTAACCTAAACCAGTTGTTAATATGCAAGAAATCTAGTATGAATGGAAGTGACATTGGAAGTGGACACTTCTAATGACATTATAATAAACAATATAAAGACATAGGACAATAAATTGTTTACGCAGTTTGATTTTCTTACGTCTGTGAAGCTTAACTAGTAAGTTGAACCTATTATCTTTGAACTATGTACAATTAATAACCTTAGTTCTATCACAACCCATTGCAATAATGTTCCACAATGAACTAATAGCTGCTCTCTAAACTCCTTAGTTTTTGTTAGAATTAAGTGACCCGAATCCTTATTTAAATAAAATACAGTGGTAAAATAAAATAAAAGTAAAATCCATATAGAACTGCACTTTTTTATTTTATTTTAGAATAAGGTTTTTTAAACCTTATTAAAATCTATCTATTTGATATTGATTAGAATAAGATGTTTCAATCTTACTACACTACTATTAGAATATGGTTTTACAAGCCTATAAATAAACATAGTCTACTCCTCTTGTAATCATTCGAATTCGACATAGTGAATTTTCTTCTCCTCTGCTTGTGGTTTTTTTTAAAAGGGTTTTTACGTAAAAATTTATGTATTCTTTATTTTTATTTCTCTTTTCTTTGCAATATATTGTCATTACCGATATTCTATTTTTACAAATTGGTATTAGAGTTTTTGGGTTGTTCATCTTAATAACAGTACTAGTGTCTTTGAAGTATGAAATTCTGCTGTTGGATCGAAACACTAAATTCGTATTGTGACAGATAAAGATACAGGCAGTTCTTGCACAGATGGACTTAGAGGAATCCCTGTTAGGGGTAGATAAGATGCATTCGACATTGATGGAGGAAGAGAAAAAGCGCAAGGTTTAAAAGACGTTAACACAGTTACATTTGTATTTGTCTAACGAAATTTTACAGGATGTGATGAATGAGTAGACCACCGCTGGATTATGGAAGAGGATGGAACAAATATGTATGTCGAAAACTAACCAGCAGTTACATATGAAGAAGCGTCTTTATGCTCATCGTTTGGAGGAATGTGTGTCTCTGCACGAACACTTAACAATGTTTAAAGAAATTCTCTCAAACTTGGAGGCCATGGAGGTTCAGTATGATAAGGAAGATCTAGGGTTGATTCTACTTTGTTCGTTGCCCATGTCTTATTCAATCTTTAGAGACACGATTTTATATAGCCGCGAGTCTTTCACAGTTGATGAGGTTTATAATTCTTTGACCTCGTATGATAAGATGAAGCATCTTGTGGTTAAAATAGGCTCTCAAGGAGAGGGTCTCATTATTCGTGGGAGATAAGATCGAAATGCTAATGGTGATCGTGGAAGTACACAGGAACGGAATCCTCCCGGTAAATCTAAGGGTAGATCGAAGTCTTCAAATAGAGGTAAAACTTGTAACTTCTGCAAGAAGAAATGACATATTAAATCTAAGTGCTATAAGCTACAGAATAAGATCAAAAGCGAGGCTGCAAATCAAAAGGGAAAATAACCAGAAAATTCTGATGAAGTTGATGTTGTAGAAGACTACAACAATGGTGAACTTCTAGTTGCTTCTGTCAAAAATTCTAAACTAGGTGAGGAGTGGATCCTTGATTCGGGCTACACCTTCCACATGAGTCCCAATCGGGAATGGTTTACAACTTACGAAATAGTGTCTGAAAGTGTTATTTTGATGGGCAATAATGCTTCGTGTAAAATCACAGGTGTTGGAACAATTAAAGTTAAGATGTTTGATGGAGTTGTCAGAATATTTAGTGACGTACGACATGTTCTAAAATTGAAGATAAATTTAATTTCGTTAAGTACTCTTGATTCAAAAGGGTACAAATACACAACTGAATGTGGAATTTTAAAGATTTCCAAAGGTTCTCTCGTTGTGATGAAAGGGCAGAGAAAGACTGCCAAGTTATATGTTCTACAGGGTTCTACTGTTACTGGTGATGCAGCTGTCGCTTCCTTTTTCTTGTCAGATGATCATATTACTAAACTTTGGCATATGCACCTAGGGGATATGAGTGAGAATGGCATAGCAAAATTGAGCAAAAGAGGACTTCTTGATGGGCAAGGAATTTGTAAACAGAAGTTCTGTGAACACTACGTTTTTATGAAGCAAAAGAGAGTTCGATTCATCAAAGGAATCCACAACACGAAGGGAATGTTGGAGTATATTCATTTTGATCTGTGTGGGCCATCCAGAATGCCTTCGAGAGGTGGAGCTAATTACATGCTAACTTTTATTGATGATTTTTCCAGAAAAGTTTGGGCGTTCTTCCTGAAGTAGAAAAGTGATGTTTTTTCCGCATTTAAGTCTTAAAAAAATATGATTGAGAAAAAGATAGGAAAATAAATAAAGTACCTCTGCACAAACAATGGCTTAAAGTTCTGTTCTGATGAGTTTAATAAACTGTGCAAGTCAAAAGAGATCGTGAGACACTTAATAGTTCATCATACTCCACAGCAAAACGGTGTTGTAGAATGAATGAACAGAATGATCATGGAGAAGATTTAATGTATGTTGTCAAATTCCAACTTACCAAAGTCATTTTGAGCCGAAGCAGCCTCTACTACATGTTTTTTTGATCAACCGATCCCGTTGTCATTGAGAAAAAGACTCCACAAGAGGTATGGTCTTGTAATCCTGCTGACTATTCTGATTTAAAGATCTTTGGGTGTCCTGCGTATGCTCATGTTGATAATGGAAAATTAGAACCGAAATTCATTAAATGTGTTTTTCTTGGTTATAAAGCTGGTGTAAAAGGGTATAAGTTATGGTGTCCTGAAAATAGAAAAGTTGTGATTAGCAGAGATGTTGGTTGATGAAACTGCTATGCTACCTAACTTATCTATTAAAACCTCTTCAAATAAAGAAAATCAAAAGCAGGTGGAACATCAGATTAATCCAGAATCTACAATAGAGTCGACTCCTCAAGCCAATATAAAAATTCAGAATAGAGTTGCTTCTTCACCATAATACTCTATCACCAAAAATAGAACTAGAAGAGAAATTAAACCTCCAAAGAAGTATGTCAAGGTTGATCTAGTTGATTATGCTTTAAATGTGGCTGAAGATATATATGCAAACCAAGAGCCATCTAATTATTCTGAGGCGGTTAGCTGTGAAGACTTAGAAATGTGGATGTTTGCTATGCAAGAGGAGATGAAATCACTCCACAAAAATAAAATATGGGATATTGTGAAACTTCGTAAAGGTAAAAAGGTTGTTCGTTGTAAATGGGTGTTTAAAAAGAAAGAGGGGACTCCAATGGTTAAAGAATCCAGATATAAAGGAAGGTTTGTTGCAAAGAGTTATAGTCAAATTCCAGGAGTGGACTTTACAGATGTGTTCTCCCCAGTTGTGAAGCATAGTTCGATTCAAGCTTTGCTTGGTATTGTGGCCATGCATGATTTGGAGCTTGAGCAGTTAGATGTAAAAACTGTATTTTGCATGGAGAACTTGAGGAGGATATTTACATGCAACAATCAGAGGGTTTACAATCTCAGAAAAAGATGACTATGTTTGCTTGCTAAAAAAGTCTCTTTACGGTTTGAAACAGTCACCAAGACAGTGGTACAAGATGTTTGATTCCTTTATGACTTCTCATGATTTCAAAAGAAGTAGCTTTGACAATTGTGTTTACTTTAAGAAAAACAGTGATGGTTCTTTTGTGTATCTACTCCTTTATGTTGATGACATGTTGATAACAATAAAAAATAAATAAGAGATAAGAAAGGTCAAAGCCCAACTAAGTAAAGAATTTGAGATGAAAGATTTGGGACCAGCAAAGAAGATATTTGGTATGGAGATTCTCAGAGATAGAAAAACAAGTAAATTGTACCTAAGTTAGAAGGGGTACATTGAGAAAGTTCTTAGCAAGTTCAATATGCAGACTGCTAAGCCTATTAATACTCCTTTAGCAGCCCATTTCAAAGTTTCATCAGCTTTGTCTCCACAATCAGATGATGAGATTGAGTACATGTCACATGTTTCATACTCTAGTGCAGTAGGATCTCTCATATATGCTATGGTTTGTTCATGTCCAGATTTATCACATACAGTTAGTGCAATTAGCATATACATGGTGCATCCCGGTAAAGAATATTGGAAAGCAGTTCAGTAGATTTTAAGATACGTACGAGGTACTACTGATGTTTGCTTACAGTTTGGAAGAACTAGAGATAGAGTCATTGGGTATGCTGATGTTGATTTTGCTGAAGACCTTGATAGAAGAAGATCTCTTACAGGTTATGTCTTTATAATCGGAGGTTATGCAATTAGTTGGAAAGCCACTATGCAAACTACAATCGCTTTGTCTACCACTAAAGCTGAGTACATGGCGATTACTGAGGCTTGTAAAGAAGCTATTTGGTTGAAGGGACTCTTTAGTGTATTCAATGAGAACCTTCAAATCAATACAGTATTTTGTGACAGTTAGAGTGTCATCTTCCTTACAAAAGATCAAATGTTTCATGAGAGAACAAAACACTTTGATGTTCGGTATCATTTTGTTCGTGATATTATTGCTCGTGGTGATATTTTTGTGAGCAAAATTAGTACTCATAAAAATCCTGCATATATGATGACTAAGTCACTTCCTATAACCAAGTTTGAGTATTGCTTAGACTTGGTTGGTGTTCATTGTTGAAGTTAAACCCTTAAAGAGTTTTATGGAAGAGGTGGAGAACTTGTTCATTGAAAGTTTGCGATGAAGAACTTGTTCATTGAGAATTCGTGTCAAGGTAGAGATTGTTAGAATTAAGTGACCCGAATCCTTATTTAAATAAAATATAGTGGTAAAATAAAATAAGAGTAAGATCCATATAGAACTACACTTCTTTTATTTCATTCTAGAATAAGGTTTTTTAAACCTTATTAAACTTCATATATTTGATATTGATTAGAATAAGGTGTTTCAATCTTACTACATTTCTATTAGAATATGGTTTTACAAGCTTATAAATAGACATCATATACTCCTCTTGTAATCATTCGAATTCGACATAGTGAATTTTCTTATCCTCTGCCCGTGGTTTTTTTCTCGAAAGGATTTCCACGTAAAAATCTGTGTGTTCTTTATTTTTATTTCTCTTTTCTTTGTGATATATTGTCATTACTGACATTCTATTTTTACATTTTTAACTTACACAAGCCTCGAATATATAAGAGTTTAAGGCTTGTTAAGATAAAGATCATCACAATCAAGATCCCACAAAAAAAACCCTCATAAAAAGGCTTTACAAATATCATCATAAAGTCTAAAATAAATCAAAGTTTTCCAAGATAAGTCTTCAATAGAGTCCTAATCCAATCTCATTATTTCAAGGGATTCAATTATTTGATTTGTTTCAATCCAATCTTCAAAGATTTGTTGCTCCATAAGATGAATCTTCTAATATGGGTCAGTACACGTTTACAAAATCATTTAAGTCATTGCCCAACTAATTTGGTTGAAAAGATTTCTGACTCCCAATAAGACAAGTTATGTTGCCTGTCGAAGTGCTAGTTAACGTGGCCACTTTCTTTAGCACTTTGACAGCCACTTAAAAAGAAGTGCCCCAACAACAAAACATTTATCAAGGTTGAACAAGCTTTCCATATGTAGAGCATAAATTCATATTCACAAAATAACCTTTAATCCATCTTGATCTACCCGAATCTCATCAAATCAGTTATTCATAAAATAAGGATACAAAAGATCATAAAATCAGTCCATATATTCTTAGATTGCATATCTCGATATACAAGTTAAGTATATCACGTAAGAATCCTTAAAAAGTAATATTGTTTTATTCAATTTCTTCCCTAATCATAAACACGAGATTGACTGCACAAGATCCTCAAAAAAATGCAAGCAATACATCAAAGTATTTTGGTCAAACATGCCAATAAATAAGATATGTGTCTGGCATGGTGATAGCCAAAATGTCAACTTCCATTCGCATATAAACATTTACTTCAAAAACTTGTATCAACATAACTAATTAGTGACGCGATATTTTTAACAATATTAGATATTTGAAAAATCCAATATACAAGATAATAACCTATTTTAGCATCATTATGTGTTATCTGGATTTAATTCAATAGTTAAGAGTTTAATAAACCAGACATGAAAAAAATACTTAATAAAAGTATAAAAACTTTTTAAAATAAAATAATATAATTCAAGAGCTTAATATATGTACCATGTATTATTATCAATGCAAGAGAATGTAGGCTCAAGCACGTTAAAGTATATTATTTTTCTATTTATGAGTTAGTTTACCTGATTCGATTTCCCGGTTGAGTACTAACTCAATTTGTAGTATAAACGAAGAAAGGGTACCTAACTACAATAATCATTGCTAATGCTTTAGCAGTAGTTTTAGTTTTTTTTCTCATGTGAACAAGAATTTAATTATATATAGTATTAAAATACATTGGATTAAGATAAAATTTGCCTACCGCAATAAACAGACTAAAAATAGCATATATCATATAACTCCAAACTTGGTTTATAGGTGCATGGAATCATCAATACGGAAATTGGGAACAAATTTTGGGGGTTTAATGTTTTAAAAATTTCACCACCTGGTTACATCAATCAAATTGAGTGTTTGAAAAGGTCGGACATGAATGGCCAAATAAAAAAAAGAAATGTTGGGCATCCAAAATACAAAGAAAGAGCCAAAAGAAAAAAGCGGTAAGTTAACACTAATTCATTGGAAGTGTGTTTTTAATTTATCATATATATCCAACACTAATTAATTAAGTTTCAGAGCCGAATAGGCAACGGGGGAATGTTTGTTATTAAAACAACATGTTTTAAGGGGAAATAATATGTTTGAAAAGTTAAAAACTGGTTCTCTTTGCTTCATCCTACAATTTCATTTCTATCAACACTTGTTTGACTATCATTTTTATGTTGTAAAACTGGATCAATAATTGAACCACATGAATTATTGGTACAATTATTACAAAATAGCAAATTTCTAAGAAAATCACAAAAATTTCAAAAAAGACAAACAGAATAGTTAATAAACAAATAAATAAGATTTAATTGCACTAAACATCCTTAAACTATCGCGGTTATGTCAATTAGGTCCCGCTACTAGAATTATTAATTTATTTATGAAATGTCTCATATGTTATAATTAAAAATAAAAAATTTAAAAATCTTAGTTTTCACAAAAATTGTATTCTTCTTCCAGTTTTACTTTATTTTTAGTCTTTACTTTTAAAAGCTATTAAACAGCATTCCATTGTTTTTTTCTAAATTCATTTTAAATTTAGCTATATAAGATTTGATGTGTCATATAATGGTTTTAATAATGATATAACGTTGAGATTTTAGGGATGTAATTGGAATATTTTGAAGTTTAGGAGTCAATTTAGAATGAAAATTGTGATTTGAGAATGTATAATGCAATTGACTCAAAAAATAAAAATAGAAATATAAACCTTCATTTTATAAATTATAAGAAGAAAAATCTGATTTTTATCGATTCAATCTTTTCTTCAATTTCGATTGAATCAATAATCTTAAAACAATTATAAACGTTACATTTGAACTTGTACTTAGTAAACGCCACCGTTTAATAGTGTTATAGCTAGCTACCCTTTGCATTTTTAATTTAAAAGAAATCCACTTAGCTTTATGAAGAATGTTCAAATCACTTGTCTTGAAACGATCCTTCCTATTATTTTAAAAAAGGGAAAAAAATCATTATTCTCTTTCCACCTATTCTATATATTATTAGCACATATATACCTCTTGTATTTGTATTTAAGTATTTCATCACGTGATACCTATGTTTACAACTCCTAAAATCCATATACTTTTTTTCCAGAATTTTTTAATTATTGTTTAACTACACAACTCACTCAAGTGCCAGGAGTAAGCAATAAACTTTTATTTGAGACAGCTCTTTTTAGAGGTAGCGTGTTCGTGTATGTGCGCAAAATGTGTCAGGTAAAGTAAATGATACGGAATTTTGAACTTCAAAAAAAATATAAGGATTTAGAATGATTAAATTGGAGAATATACGCTTAAAACGTGACTAATAATTTAATTTCACTACTACTGCTTGGGTCAGGGCTATAATTTCAAATTTTAAAAAATACAAATATTAAAATGAATCAAATCAAAGTACATGAATTAAATCTACAAATTTCTCAAAATACAGGGACTAATAGCAGAATTTAATAAATGATTCAAGAATATATTCGATCATATATTTATTGTACTTGAGGATGTCGAAATTTTTTGGAATTTTTAAAGAATCGCACGATTATATTCTATAAATGATTCAAGAATATATTCGATCAATATTGTACTTCCCTATGAGCTATCATAATATTGTCCCTCATTGAAATTTAATGCTTGTAATAATGAATGAAATGATTTGGTATTGCATTCAACTTTGTGATTTTAAATAATATAGTAATTAATATTATTCACACAATTTAATGAAAATTAAGAAATACAATAACAGTTTTCTTTTATAGCAATATTTCATTAAATCGATTTTTTTAATGTTTTACTTTTACCATCTATAACAAATTTTCACGCTACTATTCACATTATAACAATCATAAAATATAAATCACACTCTTCACTAAATTTATTCTCAAATTTTAGAGCTTTATGGGTGAAATAAAAATAATGAGATTTAATTAAGATAATATTTTAATAAAATATTCAAAAATTTGTATAATAAATGTAAAATTTATTAAAGCTGCTGTCTAAATCCCACTAATTAGTAGTATTATTAACATATTGTAATTTTTATTTAATTTGAAATTTTTAAAAAAAGATTCAAATAAATGTATTATGGAGTCAGATTGTATTTTACCCCTCGACTAAAACATAGACAAATTAGTTAGATGAAAGAGCAAAACGATAAAAGTTTCATCAAATTTTATTATTAAAAACGGGTGTAGTGGACATACGATGATTAGTTTTTAAGAGTAAGAATTGATAAAATTTTAAACAGATACATATCTTTAATCTAATGAATTTTAAAATGAATGGATAAAAATAGGATGCTACTGGTGAAACAGTCAACATTCAAAATATAAGCATAGAAACGAAAAGGGTTGACTGTACTAACGGTGTCTATTGATATTGATATTTGTTTTTGTTTAGTTACGTAGAAAGTGATACATTAAATTCAAAGGTAATCGAAATCTAGAAAGGGATGGTCGGAGAAGAAGGCCGCGGTCACTAATGGTCGTCGTGTTGACTAAGAAGCTTCGGTTTCCAACGTATTGTATATGGTATATCGCCAAAATTGAAATTATGAATAGGGAAAACATTTTTAAGGCAACAGATTGAAAATTAAAACGATCCATTTTTGTAATTTAGTTAACAGGACGTGTAGACTGCAGATAAGGTGTTGTAACATTTGGGCCCAAACATCTTTTCCTCGTGTAGATCACCGAAATGAAACGTCGTTTTTCCCCCGGAAAATAAAAGAGAGAGAGAAGGGTTTTCCTAGATTCTTTTTCAATGAACATATTCTTTGTTCGTCTCCATGCCTTTAAAACTGGTTTTGTCCTATTCCTTGGTTTAGCCGACAAATAATACAAAGGACATTTGCATTTACTTGTTGTCATCACTTTCCTATCTGATTGTCTTCTTACTCTCATTGTTATCTCCATCCCCCGACACATATTTTAAATATGTGTATCAAATCTATCAACTCCGATTATAAAAAGTTTAAATCAAGGTCCATCTGTGCGAATAATCCAATAATTGGACAAGTCTAGCATCAAGATACGCATTCCAATATCTATGCTTTCTTATTTTTTCTCTCTTTAAATCCCTGTTTTAAATACATAACCGAAAAGTTCCAATCAAGTATTTTTATTCCCAGATTCCATTCCTCTCCAATTTCAATAATTCATACATGTCTTCAACTCTATGGAATCAATATCTACACAGTTTTCGATGCCTTTCCATCCCCTTTATATATTGATTTTAGAATAAGCAATCACACATTTTCATATAACCTCTCATCTTAAATTACTAATATATTTTAAGTTTAATTAAAGGCAAAAATCTCTCTTTTCCTGACATTATACTCTAATACTTTATTTTTATAATTATAAATTATAAATTTATTTCGACATCATATATTTACTTATTGATATATAGATTATGATTAAAAATATTAATAATTTATCACATTTTTTTTTGGAAATTGTTTCCATCTCTATTCAATATAAATAATTCATATAGATGCGTTCAATTAAATGGAATCAATATCCTACACAGTTTTCGAAATTTGGTCCAACTTGGAATATGGGTTTCATTACATTTGTAATTATAGCTATAATTTGAACTTGTCTAAATCTTACATTACGACCTATAATGTTATATTCCGGAACAGCATTACACTGTTTGATTCTTAACATTTTGGTAATCTCATGATCACACATTTCCAAATAGTGCCGAGATATCGAAATACAAAGTGTAATCTTATTATATCTATTCCTCAGATAATCTTAAAATTCAAGCCAATTTACTCTTTGTTTTTATTATTTTAAACAAATTAGTCAACTTTTCCAAAATAATATTAAAGTCTAATTAAAAACAAAAATATTTTTTTCCATAACATTGAAATAGTAGATGTAATACTTAAAAATTATACTTATTATATTTATTCTAATGATTTATTTATAAATATATTAATTATAATTATAGCTCATGAAGAAATTATTTTTATGAATTATTATAATTATAATTTATCAAATTATTTCGACTTCATTTAATTACTTAAAAAATTGATACTGAAAAATATTAAAGGAATTAAGCTTGTTTTTTAAAATAAATTTCATAAGAATAATTTATAAAAATGTTGTTTTAAATAATTTACATTTTGTCAATGAAACAAATGAATCTTATATTTTAATTAAATGAAGTAAATAAAGTAATACAAAGTGCCAAACATTTTTCTTGGTAATTTTATGGCAAAACATAATATTATATTCCTTAATCCAAAGTCGACTAAATAATTTTTAACAAGGAATGTTAAAGCATTGGGGATTTGAACTGATTTTCCTTTATGGAATGCTAAATCATCGGGGATTTGCTCTGATTTTTGGTGGCGATATGTTCCCTATATCCTCTACTTACCTCAATTATAATAATTTATGAGCTTAATACTACTTAAATTATATTATCTTTTAAATTAATATCTATGTTTTTATAAATGATATTTAAACTATGCCATTTTTTCAACTTGATGTCTAAATTTTTATTTGATCATCTAAACTATACTTCGTTACCCAAATTACCCTAGCAGTAAAAAAACGTTTTACCAATCATTTTTTGACATGTAACACTTTTAAATTAAAATAAACTAAAAGAGTAAAATTATATTAAATTATTAAAAAATAAAATTTAATTTAATTAATTTTTTTTACATTCTCTCCTTCCACATTATTTTTAATTTCTTTTAATGCACTTTTTTTAACTGTTAGATCATTTTTCTTTGAATCCTCTTATCATTTTTTCCTACTCAACTTCTTTCTAATATTTTAATTCCATGCTTTATCTCAATTAAGGTTCACTCAACATTAACTATTTTATGCAAAGTATAAAAAAATTAATGAAAAATTATTATTAAAAAAACAATCCATAAGTTTTGATCTGGGTGAGAAAGGAATTGAATTTGAGGTCTAAAAATAGAAAAGCTCATTGGAATTTGGTTTTGTCGTCGAAAATTGGATTTGGATAAGTTTTTCATCACCGGAGTTCTTGGGTGAAGAACAAAAAAGGTGAATATGTTTATAAGGGTTTTTTTTAAAAAAAAGCTTGAAGAAATAATATTTTTTTTATTTTTTTAGTTAAAATTGTCACGTGTCAAAAAAGGATTGATTAAGATATTTTTAAACAACTGGGATAATTTGGGTAACGAAAAATAATTTAGGTACCACTTAAGATAACAGGATATAATTTTGGTACCCTTATGATAAAATAAATAAATACCAATTTGGAAACACAGGTAAAACCATGCTTCAAGAATAAAAAGTTGATTTTTTTGGTAATCACTTTTTTACTGTGTTTTCTTTTTAATCCTTATCAGTAAATTATATAATTAATACAACAAGATTCAAAGGATTAACACCTATCTATTTAAATGTTATACGTACTTATCTAATTGTAGATAAAAAAGAATCTCCAACAGTCTTGAGTTTCACATGTGAATTCTTTTCTTCTTCTTTTTTTCAGTTTTTAACAATAAAATAGTTAATTTTGGGTTATAGTGTAAATTTGTCTTTATACTATAAACAATATTGGAAATTGTTACTATCTTTTATTTCAAGATTATGCATAAATCTACTCCTCAACATTTATGTGATTGAATTAATTTTAATTAATTCCACCACTAACTTTGATTTTTTTAATATTAAAATTTACCATTAGATATTAATTTTAATAATTTGAAACAAAATTTAATGAAAAATATTATTATTTTAGCAGTGAATATTAAGTTACTTCGTAAAATGATTAAAATATATATATTCACTTCGAATTTTTATTTGATGGAAGGATGATTTGAAGATTTTTAAATATAGAAAAAAGAATACTTTATTTTTTATAAATAATAATTTTTATTAATAGTTAATTAGTTAATTATTAAAATAAAACATTTTAATTTAAACTTAACAAAAAAAAAACACTTTAACTTCAAAATTCACTCCAATAAAAGTTATGTGGTAAAATTCAATATAGAGTTAAAGTCGAATGGTAAATTTATCATTAATTTAAAAGTACAATTGCAACCATCAACAAAACCACATTAACCCTTAAATTTTATATTTGATTATTATATTATTCGAATTTAATATCGAATCTTTATAATTTAATTTTTTGATCTCTTTATTTTTATAATGTCATTAGTTAGTTGAAATCATTAATATTGTTAACTATTTCAATTAAAATGCGGATGCCAAATTTTCTTAAGAACATAATTTCAACAAAAAATTTATCATGATGAGTTTAAATAAGTGTTTTTAAGAAAGATTTACATCAATATTTCTATCGAAACGGTTAAGGGTGATGATTATTTCTACTAAATAATGTCATTGTAATAGTATAAAAATAAAATTTTACCGATTTAAAATATAGTAATCAAATCTCAAAGTTGTATATAGTAAAGAGATTAGAATGATATTATGATGAAAGGCAATCTATACCTAATACGATGTTAACTATTTAACTTAGATAAAATTATGCATTGCATTAAGCCATTGAATGCTAAATGCTTCCATTTATAGGCACGAATTTGATATTCTTTTGTATTCCATTAATTTAGAAACCATGTTCTGATTTATTAAACTGAAAGGAAGAGTGGTAAAGGGAAAAAAATTCTATTTGTTTTCTTTAAACTAGTCTATCTTAAAAATGGAAATAGCCAAATCCATTTTTTAGGTCAATATAAAATAGATTTGAATATACTAATTAATAGAGAGAAATTTATTTATATCGGTGTAATACGATTAATATTTTAATAATTTAATTGCTATATTTTATATTTTATTAATATAAATCATGCATGTTAAATTTAATATAAATTAAAAATTTCTAGTTATTTATTTTATGTAAAAAAAATTTCAATCATTTAATGAATATTAATATATATAGTATTTTAAATTGATAGAATAGAGATATGAAATTAATTTAAAATTTTACAATAAATTTAATAATTGAATCGTTAAAATATTATCTTCTCTTTTATATATATATATTATTCACTAAAAATAAACGAATTCAAGCGTTTTAAACATAAAATTTAATAAAAAGGTAGGAATCAAAACAAAATAAAATAGAATAAATTATTGGGAAATGATTAGGGTTTGTATCCCGAAAAACGGCAAGGAATGGAAAGGGAGATGGATGGTGAGTAAACGGTGAAGGAATATTGAAGCAAACAAACAAAGAGGGTAAAGCGGAGGTGGGGGCTGGTGGGGGTCCTCTTTGACATTGAAACAGAGAAAGCTACGGCTGAGGTAAAACTAGGGTGCCACATGATTTGTGTGGGCGGCAGCATGCATGCATCGCCCGCTCAGGCAACTATGAAATCAACCATACTGTGATGCTACTGTTGCAGTCTGTTCATTACCATGCACGCATCTCTCATTTCCTGTTTTATTCCAATTACCGTTTACTTCTAAAATGGTAAAAAAAAACCTTTTTTTAAATAATTTTGAATAAAATTATGCCCATACTTACTAAACTATTAGTAAATTTATAGTTTAATTACTTAACTTCAAAAAGTTACAAAATGATCATTCAACATTCGAAAGTTTTTTTTATTTAAGTTACTGAACTGTTAAAACTATTGTAATATGGTCTTCTTTATTCACACTGCATGCACCAATCGAAAGCTCATTTTTTCTTTTTATTCACACTGCATGCACCAATCGAAAGCTTATTTTTTCTTTCTCTTATACAATTTAGTTTTTCTTTCATGAAATAATTTCGAATACCAAAAATTTACAAACTAAAATCCAAAGAGCTTTTTCTCCAATCTCCATGACACTAATCATCAAATCAACTTGTCAAAAACCATAAATATTAAATAAAATTAATGTCACAAAATTAAATAAAATTAACAAATAATAATAGTAACGCAAGGTTTAAAAACATAAATATTAAAATTTAAAAATATTAATATTAATATTAAGATGTTTTAAAAATAAAATAAAGAAGTAACTAGTTAATTAAAATTCTTTAAATGATAATTTTAAAAAATAAAAAATTGTTAAACATATTTAAATTAATTAATTGCTAACGTGGCACCTGCATGTATGCCACATCAGTAGAGTTAATATTTTTTTTCCATCTATCTTGGGACGATTGACAAACAATACAAATTTAAAAATTAAAAAATATAAAAATTTAAATGGAGAACGCAATTAGTTTAAATATTATAAAACTAAATTATAAGTATACATATCTTAAATATGATGTACTTTTTTACATTAATATATAAATTTATTTATTTTTAAATATCATTGTTATAAATCGTCTTTTCAAATGTTAGCAACTGAATCTTTAATAATCCTTAAGTTGTGATTTTCTTGTCTCTTTTACCAAGAATAAATTGGAGTCCGTGATTCACCAATCAACACGACCTATTGATAAAATATTCACGCTTAATTCTAATAATGAGCATGATAATCTTGTCTTTTCTAACCATGGAGGAAGATCTCCAATAATTTTTCATATATTTATAACAATGTCTATATTAATCGAATTAAGAATTAATCGATAAGTACATTTGAGTCCCAATGAATAAATTCTGATTTTTTTTATAGAATTTCTATTCGGCGATAATTTTTCAACTCAATTAAACAATCTTTTTCGGTTCTTGACAAATCTCTTAATAATATTAATAAATCTTGAAATTAATCGTTAACTCATGTATAAATGTCGTTTGAAGGACCTGTTTTAGGTACATTGGATTAGATTTGAACATGAGGGATGTCGTTCGGGCTTTCGATGAAAGGTGTGTGTTCTTTTACAAGTGAGTCAAGGCAAATCGTGTTTAAGAATAGGGCCACAAGGATGTGTGGACCACACGACCATGTGCCTTGGAAACTCTAGTGTAGTTCGTGAATCACACGGCCTAAGCCATTCCACACGGTCGTGCCTCTCTGTGTATATTGTATGCTATTGTCCTCGTGAAACAGATAAATTGTTGGTGTTAATAGTGTCACCACCCTATTGAATACTTGTTAAAGCATGTTAATTGCTAGTGATGAATCGAATACAAGTTAAGCATGATTATTACTAGTGTTGGTTTATTCTATTACAAAACATATCATACTACATTGTATACGAGTGAGATGATATGTACGGAGGAAGAGTGACAGTTTAATAATCTGCAAATAGTGTGGTTTGATCTCCAACCAAGTGGCAGTTTGTTTAATCTATAAATATGTTGTGCACTCACAACAAGTGACATTAACTGCAAATATGTTTTCATCTAAAAATATTGGTGGTTTACCCACAAATTTTACAAACCTGGTAGCAGCTTTTATCTGCAATTATATTGTGTATGCACAATAAGTGATAGTTTATCTGCAAATCAGTGGTGGTTTATCCACAACGCAGAGCTACAATGTTGGATGAGCTTTGGGGAACTCATAGTATGGTGTGTAGCGGTGAGGTAGGACCTTTTTATGATAAATTGCAAGTGCATTGCCATTCATGAGCATGTGCATACATGAACTATGAATTTTGAAATATTGTGATATTGATGTGTTGATCTAAAGAATTGATACTTTGAATCACTATATGAGTGTGATCGTTCTGAGACTTGCTATGTTGTATAAGTCATCTACTATTTACACTTATTTTCTTCTAATGGAACTCACATTAAGCTTCATAGCTCACCCCCTTTTATTTCTATTTCTACAAATATCCTACCAAGTTAAGGTGCGGACACGAGATTCGGAGGGTCTCGGCTCGGTTTCATTTATTAAAATATTTTTGATATCTTTATTATTCAGAGACTGTATTGTTTTATTTTAAACTATGGCATGAAACTTAAGTTTAGGAATTATTTAGCATGCATGGTATTTAAATTAAATTTAGGATGATGAAACATGGATTTAGAAATTAATTTTGCATAAAAATTATTTTGATTTTACTTAATTAAAATTAAGTTGAAAATCATTTTTTCGTTGCTAGATTATCAATAACTTTTGGAAGAATAATTAAATTAGAAATTAACTAAGTTTTCAAAAGTAGTCATTGTTACAAGGCAAATGTTTTACTTAATTGGTTTTTGTTAACTCGTTAGTTTTTCTGAAAATAGACTAAGTTTTCTTCTAAAATAAATAAATATTTTAAAATGATTGTTTTATAAACCCCTATAGCTTATTAGGTCATTTCAATGACCAATATAATCTTTCGAATTCCAGCCTAACTTCTAGGCCGAGTTGGAGATATTATACTTGGTGGTATTAGAGTCAAGTTTACAAAACTCAGACTGTGGATTTTTGAACGAGTTTGCATGTATGTCATAGAAATGAGTATTTTGAGAAAAACCATGCCAGAAGTTTTTTTGGAAAATTAATTTTCTGCATGAAATTGAATACGAGACTCCGATGCCAATCCTACATTAGTTATTGTTACCATTGAAACTTTAGATAAATTGCAAACTTTAGATTGTGAACACTAAAGAGAAATTGCTGATGCCTAGATGTTTTTGTTTTAAAATTGTAGATATACTTTAGATATTAAAATATTCATAAGATCATTATGAACACTCAAAGTAGACGTGGTAGGGGTAGACCGCGTAGGGTTGTACCTGTAGAGTTACCCATTGTTCAGGGAGAAAACCCAATTCTTGAGGAGAAGTATGTTGAGAACTGTACCGTCAATGGTGATGGAGGCTACAGGAATGGATACGATACATTGATAGAAGCAATACTAAGGGTTTTGTAAAGGGTTATTGGAGCCCAAACTAGATCGGGAAGCCGTGGATATGTTACGGAGAGGCTCCAATCAAATGGGGCAGAAATTTTCAATTGTGTTGCTGGAATGTTTCCTTCTGTGGCTGAGTACTAGATGGAGTCGACAGAAAGGATTTAAGTGGATCTAGATTGTATTCCAAAACAGAAATTGAAAGACATTATGTCCTTGTTAAGCGAAGAGGCTTATCGTTAGTGGTAGTCTATTGTAAGGGGTACGTAGGCTAAACGTATAACTTGGGAATATTTTCAAGAAGCTTTCCAAAAGAAATATGTGGGCACTAGGTATGTGGAAGCTTGCAGACTCAAGTTTATCAAGTTAAATCAAGGAGATAAGACTGTAGTAGACTATGAGGTTGAATTCCTGAGGCTCAGTTGCTATGCTCAAGGAATGGTCGCCACGAAGCGGATAAGTGTGTAAGTTTCGGAAATGGGTTACGTTTCGATCTTTAAATACAGGTTGCACCACACTAGGAACAAGTGTTTGAGACCCTAGTGGAGAAAGCCAAAATTGTGGTGGAGATCAAATAGATGAAACGTGAAAAATGGGAGAAGGGTAAGGTCCCGGCTAAGAGAAACTCTGGTTCCATTAGAGTGAATTCTCGTTCCCCAAAACGAGCCACAGAGAGAGTAGACCACAGTAAGGGATTGCTGTAACTAATTTTAGGGGTAAGGCTCCTAACTGTATGTATTGTGGAAAATACCAGTCGAGCAAGTGTTGGAAGAAATTGGGTGCCTGCGTGAAATATAGATCGACAAACTTACTTCGTACACCTGGTCCTAAGACTAGTGGCAATGCCATATTGATGATTGTGGGGTTAATTGGCCTCACAAAAAAATTGTGAGTAAAATTTAGTCTATGAAAATAAATTTTAATTAAAGAAATAGGAAATTGAACCTACAAAAAATTTGCAAAAAATGGCCCAGAAAATTTTAAAAAATACTTTTAAAACAAATTAATTTATATAAAAAATAAATTAGTCTCTCTCTAATCACTAAAACTAAAAAATTCACAATTTTTTTCTTTAACTATTAATCAATTTTCTCTCATAGGTAATCTAAAGTTTTTACAACATTGACAAGGGAAGATAATTCAATGGTTTTAACAAACGAGAAAACATTGTGAACAATTGTGAAAAATGTACAAGCTATGGACATTTATTTGATCTACCTTTTCTTTTAGGGTAAAAGTACTATACAGGCATGGTATTAGGAGTTGGATTGCTTTTTGCTCCCTCTACTAAAAAGATAGGCAAATTAGTCCTTGCATGTTAGATCAAAGAGCAACTTGTCCTTCTGTTAAAAAAATTATCCATTTCTACTGTTAAAAGTTGGTCCATGTACGTCAGTTGAGGTACACTTTGCATGCCACGTGTCACTGTTTAGTTATTCCATCAACCACACTAATTTTTAATAGTACAAATGGATGAAATTTTTAATAGAAATTTAATCTTTGATCTAACGTATAAGGACTAATTTGGCCATTTATTGAATGAAGGGAGCAAAATGCAATCTAATTCGTAAGCAAAGGCTACCATGGTACTTTTACCTTTCTTTTAGTTATTGTTGCCAATGCAGGAGGGCAGGGGTTCGAGTGCGTTGAAGCGCATTATCTTCCTATTTAAGAGTTAGGGAAGAGCTATGAATAGTTCTAGAGATTGTATCAAAAAAATTAAATATGATAATGACGAAAATAATGTAATATGTATATATTATAGATGATCTTTTTTAAACATTTTACTTTAATAAAATTTGACCTAATAATTCAAAATTCCTGACATCACTACTACCTCATACCCCTTTCCTTTTCGAAACTAACAGACAAAACATCAGCTGCTAAAACACTTGAAATGCAACGCAACTAGAAGTTCAATCAATTTTCAAAACATATAAATAAATATAAATTAGACGTTCAAGAATTAATGGTGTTCACGGTCAACGAATAGTCCGTTCATTTTATTGCATTTAATCCGATAAACTATTTGAATGGTTCTTTGTTGACCGTTGACACCATTAAATCTTGATAACATGGCAGTTGACTGATGTGGGCTCATTAATCATTTTATCAACATGGGCACTACATCTAGATGATTTTATTGATTTGCTATGATATTGATGTATATCTCACATCAATCTTATTTTAAAATTAATGAAAAACAAAAGGTTTTTTTAATTTTTTGAAACTTTGATCATCTATTATGCGAGTACCACCGTCGGATCTACGACCATATTTTCATTATCTCTGTTTAGGCAAAGGAGAATGTCCAAGGATACAAATTCAAGAGTTGAAGAAAATACGAATTAAAATTTTGATTTCAATCAAACAATGAATCATGTCAAGCCAACGACATTAAATTTATAATTGTATCAACTCCACATATTCTACCATCAAACGACCCTTCGTTCGGTTGGAATTATAGTGTTATGAGTTTTGTTCTTCATGATTAATTTTAAGATTTATTTTACAAAACGAATATGTCATAAATTGTATCAAAGCCTTTAGTTGATCATTATTGATACGTTAATATTTTGCTGATCAACTATTACAATTTAAATTTTTATCTAGAATAATAATTACACTTTTGTATAGAATATCTAACTATGTTTTTATTAATAATTAAATTTTAATTGATAAAAAGTGTCAATAAAATTGCGTTAAATTGAATTATATGGTATTTCTTAAACAAATAATTGCTCATATAGTCGGTTTAATGTCATGTCAAAGCTATGTAAACATAAAAAGAAAAATTCAACTTTCACTTTCCTTTGAAATGTTGTCGGAGAATTAAATCTCAAATTTATAATCCGAAACCCTACCACTCTCCCTATCACCCTATATTCAACATCTTTATTTTTGTTATTTGATTTTCTATACCTATAATATTAGTCATGTGAGGAATCTTTGAAAGTCATATAGAATTTTATTTAATAAAGTTAACAGCTAGTTTCGATTATTAAACAAAAAGAGTAGATAGATTAAATTCTTAAAATTAAAATTAAAAAAAAAACTAAATTCAAATTTGATCATTTGAGCTTGAAAGAAGAGAAATAGATAGAGGTAAAAATGGAGATATCTCCCACAATTTTTATGTTTATTTTTTGGTCGGTAGACAAGAAAAGAGAAGATGACTTGAAAAGGAAAATCTAAAGAGAAATTCAATATCAATAAGTTTATTTCCACACTCGTGTTTTGTGTTCAAACTGCAAGAATTATCTGTTAATGGTGTATGTGCGGTAGTTATTTGTTTCTGTTTATGATGTACAAGTTGTGAAAAAATGTTATCAATATCTATATTTTGATAAAATTAGAGATTTAATTTCTAATTTAAAAACTAAAAATTAAATCATTTTCTTTTTTAATTTAAAAATCACAGTCTAATCAATAGCATTTTTATAAGTATTTCTTGTCAAAATTTATCAACGTGGCACTTGAATTAGATTCACTTCATATTATGTAATATATGATTGATAGAAAATAAACATGTTAAAAGTAAATTCTTTTTACAGGAATCACTAATGATGATGAGGATTAAACTAGGATTTTTAAATTAAAAAAAAAATCTCCATGCCAATCCAAAAGGTGAAAGCGATACGAACCGTGTGAGATGATTCAGTTCCTTTTATTGGCCGCCTTTTAAGCCTCACAAAATTGACCCAATAATTTATTTTTTCAAAACTTCTGTTTATTGTTAATATTCGTTTCTTTTTAAAATACTGTTAAAGTTAATAAAATATGATAATATTCTACATAGTAAATTTAAATACACTGAATAAAGGGTAGTTTTTCATTATAATAATAAAAATAAAAATAACATCATTTATATGAGCGTAAAATTTGAAGTTATTTTTATACTGTATGATTAGTACTTTAATCCATTCCTCATATTTTATATTCTGTTTTGATAAATTATGTAGGTTAAGTTTGGAGTTTTTTATGTAATTTTTTTTAACTATTATATCTATATTTTATATCGATATGATGGAAATATTAGATGGATTCAACATTTTATATGTACGAAAAATATAATTATATTAATAAATTCAGCGGTTAAGTTTTCAAAAATATAAATCGTAAAAGAATTATGAAAAATATAAAACTATTTTAATTTTAGTACCTGAATAAAAATGAGTTTCCAATTCAAGACAAGGCAAAGCCTTTAAACAGAGAATTCCCAAATTTAGTACATGGCCCAAGTTTTGGCATAGGAGGAAAGAGTCGTACCACAAAACACCTGTCTGGAATTTGAATATTCCAAGGCCCGGTCCATAGTAGTATCCAATTCAGGCTCAGCAAGGTTCACTGATAGATTCAAGTAGTTTCATTGGTTTTAGGCTTTATTTAGGAAAGGGGAAAGAAAAATGAAAAGATAAAAAACTTGGAAGGAAAAAAAATATTAAAACTATATTTTTAGGGTAAACCATATCTAAACATTTAGTAAGTTTACGGTTTGGTCACTCAACTTCAAAAGTTAAAAAATGATCCTTAAACTATTCGAAAGTTTTCATTTTAAGTCAGTAGGCTGTTAAAATCACTATTATATGGTTTTTCCCGTTCAAACCAATGACATCAATAGAAAGCTATCATTTCCCTTATCTTCTTTAGTTTAGTTTTTTTTTTCATGAAACAACTTTAAACGTCACGAGCCTGCGAACGAAAATTCGAATGGTTTTCTTCTCCGATCTTTAACATTGATTGTCAAATCAACTTAGATCTAAAGTAAGTTCTTTTACTCACCGATAGATATTATCATGGGTCTGAACGAAAATCAATTTTTAATAACAGAAAACATGTCAGCATGACTAACGTTTAACCCTCATTAGCAGGATTGAAACATAGCGTATCAAAAAAAAATAAAAAAAATAAAAAAAAATTAGATACCCATGACAAAATATATGCAATATATTAAAACATAATCCAACAATAATTTTCTCAAAACATATTCTATGTACCAAAAACACAATTCAATATTGCATGTACCAAAAAAAACACCATTCAATAGTATATTTCTCAAAAAATAGATGGTGTAAATAAATTTTAGTATGAAAGCATAAATTTCAATAACAAAAGCATAATTGTTGCCATCCAAGAATCATTCTTGCATGTTTAACCCAACTTTCATAAAGCACAAACAAAATCATATATATCATACATAATGTAAAGCATTCGAGGTTGATTTTTCGAGAACTAAAAGCCGAAGAAATATTGATCACTTACCTGATTAGTTGAACTAAGCCTTGAGAGACGATCAAGCAAGCCTCCTAATATCCAACGATTTAAGGGCAAACTATAGAATTAGTCACCCAACTATTAGCGTATTTCTATTTTGGTCACTCTATTATGAAAATTTTTAATTTAGACACTAATATTTTAGATCTTTTCTATTTTAGTTACTCTCTGTTAAATAGTTATTGGAAGTGATGATGTGACATTTTTCTAACTAGTATAATAACACATTTGGTCATCAATGCTTTCACATTATATCAATTTGATCTTAATTCTAAATAATTTAATCATCCACATTTATAAATTCTATCAATTTAATCTTCAAACACATATAATTAAATATAAATTATATTTTATGAAAAGTACAAAATATAATATTATTCCCCCTGAACTTGGCACATCCTCCCAAGTTGATACCTAAATTTTTATTTCATCAAGGTGTTTTAGTACTTTTTTGTAACGGTGCGAAATATAGGGCACATGACACTCTTAGGTTGTGACATGTGGAACTTATGATGCCATAATCTATTTTTTATAAAAATATTTAAAAATTATATAAAATATTTAAAAATATAGAAGAAATTATAAATTATAAAAATATATCTATATAAAAAATTAAAAATATTACAAAAATAAAAAAATCTAAAATTCAAATTAGAAAAAAGTGAAAACCAAAAAAATTACTACTTTTTTTCTAAATAAATTACAAGCAAATTAGATGAAGATAAATTTTACAAAAACTTTTATTCTTTGTAACCTCCTCAACTCAGCCTAGACGTTAAACCCGAATTCAGGAGATTACATTAGCTACCGAAGTGACCTAGTATGTTTATAGGAGTTTATAAAGCAATCAATTTAAAACATTTGTTTATTTTTAAAGAAAATTTAATCTACTTTCAGTATAATATATGAGAGGAAAAATAATCTTTAACTTAGTGTATTTATAAAACTTTGTTGTTTTATTAAATGTGCTAACAAGTAATGAGATACTTTATGTTGTTTTCCCAACACACAATTTCTTCATATTGTGGTCATTGCACTACCAAGCTTTCCCTCGATAAACATCCTATTGAATAATCTTTTGCAAATTCTAAAAATTTACATGGCCAAACTTTTGCTGCCAAACCTCTAGGTCTTGTACAAAAGCTCTCTTATAATAACAACATTTTCTTCATCAAAGGCATCGCAACTATCCTTATTAAATTTTACATGAAGGCCTTGGTCACATAATTAATTAGCTTCTAATTCCTGTACAAGCAACATATTTTTAAGGTTAGGGAAACTTTCATGTGTTTCAAATAATCATAATGCATTCGTATATGACTTTATTGCAATGTGACAATGTGAGAAATAATAAAACATCTCTTTTTTATCTTTATATGAATCTGTGAACTTGTGTTGTGACAGATCTTATGAGCATTTTGGGTGGACTATATCCAATCTTTCTTAAATCTCTCAACATTTTGTGGCACCTAGGTCGCATAAGCTCAACAACACAATTACGACGAATTGGTACTACTCTCTTTTTAGATTGATTATGTATCAAATGGTTCATGATCCAGTCTAAATTTTATAGTAGGAAATTTTTTATCTAAATCATTAGTAAAAACATAAGCTTATAGAAAATATTCTAAAAAAACCTTTTAAAATTGAACATACTATTTGCAAATAGCTCCATTTATTTTTGTAAAACTTTCTACTGGTAAAATTTTTCTAGCTTTATTATATAAACATAGTCTAAACATTTTTTTCATAATAGGACTGTTTGTTCCATTATTAATAAAATACTGAAATATATCAAGAAGATTATTTATCTCCTTAATATCTATATATTCTATTTCAAGCTTTTCCCAATCTCTATATAAAATAGATTTTAGTAATAAATAATGAACTTTATTTTCTTTAATTGTTTTTTCAATTAAAAATTGTGAAAACTTAGTAAGAGCTCTTCTAAAATTGGCTCTTTGATCAGAAATATGGGTTTTCCATACTTCATTAATAAAATTATATAGTTCTATTGGTAAGCCTGTATTGTAAAAATTTTTTATTTCCTGAATTTGTTGTTGTTTCAACAAATTTTCTGCTCCTTTTATCATTTTAGCATAACTGGCTTGGAATGCTGAATTTGGATCTTGGGACCAAGAAAATTGACTTATTGTTTTTTGTGTTAATGATAAATGAGTTCCAACTGGTTGTCTTACTATTGGATATGGCACATAATATCCTTGATTAGGATAAAAAGGAGGTGCTTGTGCAGGTATAGTCACACATCCTTGATTAGAATTTGTTGTTTTCCTTTTGTTGGGTTTTTTATCGACAGTTGTCCATTCACCAACTCTTTCTAGAGGTTTTTTTTTTACCTCTATCCATAAGGCTTACTAAGATAATCAAAAATAATATTATCAGTTCATTTTACATATAAAAGCATGCAAGGAATATGTTTTATATTCTCTAAATTGAAATGTATTTTCAATATATGTGTAATGTTTCGTGGATTGAAAATTTGAAAATGTAATTACATCACTTGTTCCAATTTTCATTTGTTGAATAATTGTTGAAGTTTGTATTTCTTCCATTTTAGTGTTTCCAGAATTTCTATTTGGTTCTATAGGAAAAATAAGAATATGAACTGTTTCCATTCCTATTGATGTAGAAATTGTACTTATATTATCTTCTTCTTCCTCTATTGGAGTATTTGAGGGTAAAATTAAATTGTCATTTATATTTGTTATAGCAGTATTTTTAAAATATAATTTATTTCCAGAAGACATATATTCTATAGTACTTACAGGTTTAGAAGTACTTGCACTACTTATTTTTTTCTATCATCCAGTCTTTTAGTATTGATAGATCTCTTAAATGTAATAATTTTGGTTGTATTTCTGTAGTAAATTTATTAGGTTCAAAGAGCTCAATAATTTTATTATTAATCTCTTTGATTTCTACTTCTGTTGTATTTGTATATTCATTAATAGAAGTCCAACTTATTGCTAGATCTTCTGCTAAATCATTAATTTTAGAGTTTTTTGTCTGAATTCTTAGACATAAATTCTCTTCCATTAGAGGATCTGTAATTGATATAAAGTAATTTGGTTTAACTTTAAATCCTATTACACATGTATGTAAGTTTGATTGAATTCCTCCAATAAGGGCTATTATAGGTATATCATGACATTTTCTAAATAAAGCTCAAATAGTTATCATTATTATTTATATATCCAACTTGAGGATATTTCTTTCTTTTTAATCCTCTTAATTTTATCTTTAGTAAATAATGAGATTTATGTTAATCCTCCTTTAGTATCTTTTGCTACTGTATTACCACTTATTTTTTCTATATGTCTTTTACTCCATATTTTGAATTTAGATATTTTATATATTTCTTCTTAAGAAATATGATTTTTATTTATTTTTTCTATCATTTCATTAGAAAAATCTTTTTCCTGTCCAATTAGATTTCCTAATTTTATATTTTGTTGTTCATTTTTAGTAATTTCTTCTTATTGATTATTAGAACTACTTCCTGTATTAAACATAAATATATATTCTTCTTCATCTATATCAGAATCTGTTTCTGATATTAATTCATATAATATTTCTTCAGGATTTATTTCCTCTTCTGAACATATTTCTAAATCTTTTATCTATTACATTCTAGTCCAGCTTTTATGGTCAGAAATCATGCTGAAATAAAAAGAGGAAAAGCTAGAATGGTTACTAATTATAAAAGATTAAATCAAAATATTATTTTTGATGGATATTTTATTCCAAGAAAGGATGTTTTAATTAATTAAGTTAAACAAGTAAAATATTTTAGTAAATTTGATTGTAAATAGGGATTTTGGCAAATCATGCTAACTGAAAAATCTAAACCTTTAACAGCTTTTAGTGCTCCTAATGGACATTATCAATGAAGAGTAATGCCATTTGGATTATGTTATGCACCGCAAATCTTCCAAAGATGGATGGATTCTATATTCAATAAATATAAAAAAATTTGTGTAGTCTATATAGATGATATTTTAATATTTTAACATACATTAGAAAAACATAGAAAACATTTAAATATTATTTCTCAAGAATTCATAAAACATGGAATCATATTAAGCCCTAAGAAAATAGAGTTAGAAAAAACAGAAATAGAATTTTTAGGATTGAAATTATCTGCAGATGGTCTTAAACTACATGAACATATTATAGTAAAAATAAAAGAATTTCCTGAAAACATTGAAGATAAAAAGCAGCTTCAACAATTTTTAGAAATTATTAATTATGGAAGAAACCTATTTCCTAACTTATCTGAAAAAATAGGTAAGTTATATGAAAAATTAAAAAAAATGATAAACCTTTTATCTAGTCTAAAAAAGACTCAGAAATTATACAAAACCTAAAATCTGAAATAAATCATAATCCAAAATTTTATTTACCTAAACAAGGTGATAAATTAATTTTAGAAATAGATGCCTCGCAAAATTATTGGGGATGTATTTTAAAAGCTAAAACAATAAATGATGAAGAACTAGTATGTGGATATAGTTCAGGAAAATTTAAACCAAATGAAATTAATTATGTTATATATGAAAAAGAATTATTAGCAATAAAAATGAAATAAAAACTTTCTTATATATCTAGCACCTAAAAAATTTATTATAAAAACTGATAATCAGGCAGTTAAACAATTCTTCACTAACAAAAGTTTGGAAACTGTACCTAGAAGAATTAGATGGTACAATGCATTATGTACTTTTAATTTTGAAGTTTTATATGTAAAAGGAATTGATAAAATTATTGCTGATTATCTTAGCAGGCCTTATAGATAGAGGTAAAAAACCTCTAGAAAAAGTTGGTGAATGGACAACTGTCCATAAAAGACCCAACAAAGGGAAAACAACAAATTCTAATCAAGGATTTGTGACTATATCTACACAAGCACCTTTTTATCCTAATCAAGTACATTATGTGCCGTATCCAATAGTAAGACAACCAGTTGGAACTCATTTATCATTAACACCAAAAACAGTAAGTCAATTTCTCTTGGTCCCAAGATCCAAATTCAGCATTCTAAGCCAGTTATGCTAAAATGATAAAAGGAGCAGAAAATTTGTTGAAACAACAACAAATTCAGGAAATAAAAGATTTCTACAATCCAGGCTTACCAATAGAACTATATAATTTTATTAATGAAATATGAAAAACTCATATTTCTGAACAAAGAGCCAATTTTAGAAGAGCTCTTACTAAGTTTTTACAGTTTTTAGTTGAAAAAGCAATTAAAGAAAATGAAGCTCATGATTTATTACTAAAATCTATTTTATATAGAGATTAGGAAGAGCTTGAAATAGAATATGTAGATATTAAAGAGATAAACAATATTCTTAATATATTTAAGTATTTTATTAATAAAGGAACAAATAGTCCTATTGTAGCGACGTAAAAATTGGTTCCGGGGTCGCTAATTGTGGCGATCTAGTGAAAAAGTTTGGAAACTAAAGTTCGATTTTAAAATAAAGAGGGAGTCGCCACCGATCCTTTTTACTAGGTGTGACCGGACACCTGTTAGACTTCTTTTTTTTAAAACAAAAGGAAGGCTGAATTTAGGTCTACGTTAAAAGCCAGAGGAAATTAGGGTTCGGGAGTCGGTTACGCGCAAGGAAGGTATTAGCACCCTCGCGACGCCCAAAATTGGTATCTCATAAACACATGTTGTCTTAATTTTCAAAAATACGGTTCAATGTAAAATTTAGTCGTGATCCAATTAAAAAACAAGAAACTTTAGTTTATTCCGTTTTTTCTTTTAGAAGGGTATATCGCTTTAACACGAGTCAATTGACGTTCACCCAACATAGCGATGAACTTGATGACTTAATGTTAAATCGATATATTGCCTTGACTATTGAAATTAATTAGAAAACCGGAACGTAATTTTCAAGAGAATGCAAGACATAATTGATACGAAATGAAAATAAGCAAATGAAACGACTTGATACATTTGAAACAAATAACAAACATAACAATAATATTAGAAAATAATAACCGTGCATGCAAGATCAAATGCAATGTTAGCATTGAATACGAGAACGTAATAAGGATACAATGAATACACATATGAAGATAATTAAGAGTATATACGTAAAATATTTATATAAATAGTAGTAGTGTTAGAAATATACTATACGTATAGTGTTTGAAGTACGTATAAGATAGTAAAAAAGTACATAACTAGCAACAATAAAATAAAATAAAATATATACATATAGGTGTAAAAAATAATATTACAAAAAGGGTATGTATACATGTATAAAAAATAGATGTATTAACAATGAATATAATAATAAATATAATAGTAAAAAAGATAATACTATATGAAATGTGTATATATATAATAACATATGTATGCTAATATGAATAATGATAATAATACTACTAATAATAATAAATACGAAGAAGTATATATAATATAATAATAATATTAAAATACAATAATTAAAAATAATATTATATATAAATATATACAATATTCACATGTAAAAGAAAATTGTATACTAATATATAGTAATAAAAATAATAATACTATAATATTGGAAATAACAATAATCATATTAAATAAGGAAACAAAAAAGGACCAAAAATGAACTAAAAACAAAGCTTTGGGGCGAATTTAAAAAAAATTAAAGGGGAAAGGACCTATTTGAATGCGGGTAAAACCATGGGGTATTAAAAGTGCAAAATTTCAAACTTTCCAAAACGCTGCGCATATACGGGGGTTAAATTAAAAACTGAGCAAAATTCTGGGGTCAATTCAGAAACAAACATAAACCTAATTTAAAACACCAAAAATGCGGAAGGGCTGATTGCGCAAATAGCCCTTCCGCTCTTAAAACACGCGGATCCTTGCTGGGGCGGTTCGGGTCGACCCGACCCACCCTTGAAACGGCGTCGTTTTATTGGTTAAAGGGGGGGACCAAAACACACCGTTTTGGTCCCCTATATAAGTTAAAAATTTTTATTTTTTCATTTGAAACAGAAGAAAGAAAAAAAAAGGGAAGAGGAGGGAGAGAAAAGAGGGAGCGGGGAAAGGGAAGAGCTCCGGCCAGGGGCCGGTCACCGGACGGTCGCCGGAAGTCTGCCGGTGCCGGCGCCGGCCACCGCACGCGGTGGCCGGAAAAGGTAAAAATTTACTCTCTTTTTTTTGCTTAATAATACATATGTTTTTATGCTTTGATATTTTTTAGTATTTTTATGTAAAAAACAAACTCAAAACAGTAAAGAAAAAAGAAAAAAAAAAGTCACCTTAGGTTTTAGATTTGATTCTCTAATTTGGTGTTAGAGCCCCTGATTGTATATGTATTTTCGAATGGTTCTTGTATTCAATCTGTTAATATTGAAAGAAAATCTTTGTTTTCATAGCAAAAATCCCCCCCTTTTACAAATGCTTATTTCTCAGCTTTATAGCCGACTACAAAACTAGGAAATATTGTTTATCTTTTGTCCTATTCTGTTTGGTCTGCTTCTGTCTTTGCAGGGTATGGAGGAGCTGGTGGTGGAGGAGGAGCATGCAGCGGCAGATGGTGTCAGACGCGTGGGGGTATGGGGCTGCTATAGTGGAGCAGTGTATGGGGCTAAGTACAAGTGGGGAGGGTTGCGGCTGAGTAGGCTAAGGTTTCTGAAACCCTAAGTCTAGAGTTTGGGCTTCTGGGCCTGGGTCAAGTGTTGGGTTTTGGGTAGTTGGGCTAAGGTTTGGGCAGGGGTTTTAGTGTATTGAAATGGATCAATCGGGTTTGGGTTGTAAGAGGGGGAAATGGGCTTGGTATTAGTGGGCCAAAATTGGCCTACTACAGCTGCCCCTCTTTGCTCATTGTCGTGTAACGAGAATAGAGCAAAGACACAAAGAAAGGCCAATTTTGCCCTATCTTGTGAGTCTTGACTTCATTGGTGCTCTTCTTGTTCAGATAGTCTTCTTCCAGTCCATTACATCTTGTAACTTTAGATTCAATCCACTACATCTTCTAACATATGCCTTGTAGCTTCAATCTACTCCAATGTAACTTCAAGGATATGAGATTTGTGGCTTTGATCTGCTTCCATGTAGCTTCATAAAGATAAGATCTACAGCTTCAATCTGCTCTTTTATCACTTCAGTGAGATGAGATTCGTGATCTTCTCTTTTGTAACTCTAGCGAGACAAGATTTGATATCCTCGATCAGTTCCACTGCGACCTCAGGGAGACAAGACTTGCAACTTTTGACCGGCTCCACTATAGCTTCAGGGAGACCAAGTCTGGTGTCTTTCATCACTTCAATCTTTATTCTTACTCGGCATGTGATCTTGAGTCCAACTCATTTCTCGCAATATGAATTGACCTTTTAAAAACAGACATTAAAAACAAAAACTAAAGATATCTCAACATGTGAACTGAGGCTCAACCCACTTTTTGCAATATGAGTTGATTTTTTTTTGAAAGAAAATCAAAAGGCTTAATTGAAAATACCTCGGCGTGTGTCCTAAGGCTCAACTCACCTCTCGTAATATGAGTTGAAATTAAAACACAAAAATTGAAAATACCTCAGCGTGCCCCGAGGCTCAACTCACCTTTGCAATATGAGCTGATTTGGAAAAGTAGAATTTGAAAAGCATAAATTGAAAAAACGAAAAATGAAAATACCTCAGTGTGAGAGCCGAGGCTCAACTCACCTCTCGCAATATGAGTGATTTTTTTTTGAAAAGCAGAACTTGAAATACCTCAACGTGTCTGAGGCTCAACTCATTTCTCGCAATATGAGTTAAAATTTTGAAACAAATTGAAAAACATAATGAAAATACCTCGCATGCCTGAGGCTCACTCACCTCTGCATATGATTGTTTTTGAAACATAATGAAAAACAGAAATGGAAAATACCTCAGCATGTCCTGAGGCTCAACTCACCTCTCGCATATGAGTTGTTTTGCAAACAGTAATTGAAAAATACTCAGCGTGCCCGAGGCTCAACTCACCTCTTGCAATATGAGTTGATTTAGAAACAGAATAAACAGAAATTTAAATGACTCACACGTGGCCAGGCTCAACTCACCTTCGCAATATGAGTTGATTTTTTGAAAGTAGAATTGAAATACTCGCGTGCCCGAGGCTCAACTCACCTCTCGCAATATGAGTTGATTTTTGAAAAACAGAAATTGAAATTACCTCAGCGTGTCCTGAGGCTCAACTCACCTCTCGCAATATGAGTTGATTTTTGAAAACATAGAAATTGAAAATACCTCAACGTGTCTTGAGGCTCAACTCACCTCTCGCAATATGAGTTGATTTTTGAAAACAGAAATTGAAATTACCTCAGCGTGTCCTGAGGCTCAACTCACCTCTAGCAATATGAGTTGATTTTGAAAAACAAAAATTGAAATTACTCAGCGTGTCCTGAGGCTCAACTCATTTCTCGCAATATGAGTTGATTTTTTTTTGACAACAGAAATTGAAATTACCTCAGCGTGTCCTGAGGCTCAACTCACCTCTAGCAATATGAGTTGATTTTGAAAAATAAAAATTGAAATTACCTCAGCGTGTCCTGAGGCTCAACTCATTTCTCGCAATATGAGTTGATTTTTTTGACAACAGAAATTGAAATTACCTCAGCGTGTCCTGAGGCTCAACTCACCTCTAGCAATATGAGTTGATTTTGAAAAACAAAAATTAAAAGGCTTAACTCACTTCTCGCAATATGAGTCAATTTAAAACATAAACTAAAAATACATCGGCGTGCCCCGAGGCTCAACTCACTTCTCGCAATATGAGTTGATTTTTTAAAAAAATTAAAAATACCTCAACGTGTCTTGAGGCTCAACTCATCTCTCGCAATATGAGTTGATTTTCCTTGGAAAGCATGAATATTAAACATCAAAATACCAAAACCAGTCCTTTGGTAGAACTCGGGTATTTTTTCCTTTGATTCAGTGCGACTCTCATTCAAGATTTCTTGCTTTACTGGATTACCTGTATATGCCATGCATGATGTCATCATGATATGCACATGTTTGTCTTAAATGCCTTTATGCCTACATGATTATGCAGTGCTCCTTAAGCATATTAGTCGTATGTCATTTTCGCCATGATTGTTGAGGATCTGTGTTCATTGCTTTGATTCTCGACCTTCTCTTCAGGCCTCATACCTGTCTTCGAGCTTTACGAGTAATCGACGTTTCTCAGATATCATCCTTTTGCCCTTGGTTAAACTTTGTTCTTGCTTTGAAGATCTTGCACTTATCAAATTCTTATCCGGGTAATGCTTGACATTTTTTTTGTTTAGAGTATGTCCTTTCACTATTTATAATTAAATAAACACATAATGAGATGCATGAAAATGGTCAGGTATGGACAAAAAGGATATCTCATATTCCTTTATTTCAAATGTGGCAAACAAAGAAAGTTAACCAATGAGGGTAAAAATGTCAAAAAGAAAGAAAATGTCTTATTCAACGGATACAAATGCTCTAGATATTCAACACATGAACTCTTCCACGTTCCTCAATTAATAATCTTTTCGAGCATGGCTTCTTGCGTAGAAAATTTCGAGCTTTCAGAAGTGCTTCAAATATTGTAGTCTCACTACTTGACCTATCGTTCGACCGCCAGGTTTGTTTCATTAGGACGCCCTCTCGGGTTTTCATCCTAATCTTTTTGTACTAATCAAGACGCCCTTTTCGGGTTTTCGCCCTGATCCCTTTTTTTTTAAGATGCCCTTTTCGGGTTTTCATCTTAAGCATAATTTTCTTCACCGCATCTGAATTCACCGGATTCGGTAACTCCTTCCCATCCATCTCGGTAAGGATTAAAGCTCCTCCTGAGAATGCCTTTTTTACAACGTATGGTCCTTCCCAATTTGGTGCCCATTTTCCTCGCAGGTCTTTTTGTATTGGGAGAATCTTTCTCAGAACGAGTTCTCCTTCATGGAACTCTCTTGGTCGTACCTTCTTGTCATGGGCTGCGATCATTCTCTTTTGGTACATTTGCCCATGACAAATTGCCCTTAGACGTTTTTCTCCAATGAGGTTCAACTGATCATATCGAGCTCGAACCCATTCTGCTTCTTCTAACTTTGATTCCATCAATACTCGCAGAGAGGGGATCTCAACCTCGATAGGTAGCACAGCTTCCATTCCATAGACTAGAGAGAAAGGAGTTGCTCCCATAGATGTTCGCACAGATGTGCGATATGCAAACAAAGCAAATGGAAGTTTCTCGTGCTAATCTTTATATGTCTCAGTCATTTTCCCAATGATCCTCTTAATGTTCTTGTTAGCTGCTTCAACAGCCCCGTTCATCTTTGGGCGATAGGGCGAGGAATTATGATACTTTATTTGGAACTGCTCGCACACTTCTTTCATCATCTTATTGTTCAGATTCGTGGCATTATCTGAGATGATTCTTTCAGCCAAACCATATCGGCAAATGATTTCCTTTTTCAAAAACTTGCACACTGCAGTCTTCGTCACATTGGCAAACGAAGCGGCTTCAATCCATTTTGTGAAGTAATCGATAACCACAAAAATGAATCGATGTCCATTTGAAGCTTTTGGAAAAATTGGCCTTATGACATCCATGCCCCACATAGAAAAAGGCCACAGAGAAGTCATGATATGAAGGGGTGAAGGGGCTACATGAATTTTATCGCCGTAGATTTGACATTTGTGGCATTTTCTGGCAAAATTGATGCAGTCACTTTCCATTGTCAGCCAATAATAACCGAGTCTCATGATCTTTCTGGCCATATTGAAACCATTGGCATGCGTTCCGCAAATTCCTCATGGACCTCTTCAAGTATTTTCTGGCTTCAACATCATCCACACATCTCAAAAGCATCTGATCCTTTCCCCTTTTATACAGGACATCCCCATCAAGAACAAATCCCGCTGCCATTCTTCTAATTGTTCTTTTATCGTTCTCATTCGCTTGTTCGGGATACCTTTGATTCTCGGTATATTCTAAGATATCATGGAACCAAGGCCGTCCGTCTACTTCTTTCTCAATGTTACAACAGTATGCAGGGACCTCGTATATGCTCATTTTCAGGGGCATTATTTCTGCTTCTCTACTTGCTTTGAACATTGAAGCCAAAGTGGCTAGGGCATCTGCCAGTTGGTTCTCTTGTTGTGGGAAGTAATGAAAGTTATTTCTTTGAATTCCTTGATCAATCCAGCCACTAAACGCTGTACTTAACCAATTTTGAGTCCCTCACTTCCCATTCTCCAAGGATTTGGTAAATCACTAGGGCTGAGTCCCCGTACACCTCCAAGATCTCGATGTTTCGTTCGATAGCTGCACGAAGCCCCATGATACAGGCCTCATATTCTGCGATATTATTGGTACAGAAGAAGTTCAGTCTTGCAGTGAACGGATAATGATTCCCGTCTGGTGATACCAGGATTGCTCCAATTCCATGCCCTAAAGCATTTGACGCACCATCAAAGCACATCTTCCATGACTTCTCTTTTGATGACTCAGATTCTATTTTTGTGATGCACATTAAGTCTTCGTCTGGGAAATCGAATCTTAAAGGCTCATATTCCTCTGTCGTTCGAGTTGCTAAGAAGTCAGCTATTGCGCTGCCTTTTATCGACTTCTGACTTACATAGGCAATGTCATATTCCGAAAGGAGGATCTGCCATCGTGCCATTCTTCCTGATAGTACCGGCGATTCCATCATGTATTTTATTGGGTCCAGCTTTGAAATTAGCCATGTCGTGTGATACAACATATATTGTCTAAGTCTCCGAGCTACCCAAACCAGAGCGCAACAATATTTCTCAATGGACGAATATTTTGCCTCATATTCAGTGAACTTTTTGCTGAGGTAGTAGATCGCCTTTTCTTTTCTCCCTGACTCATCATGTTGCCCCAGTACGCAACCCATTGAGTTTTCAAACACGGTCAGGTACAAAATTAAGGGTTTTCCAGGGGTCGGTGGTACTAGCACAGGAGGATTAGACAGATACCATTTATCTTATCGAAGGCCACTTGGCACTCCTCGTTCCATTCTCCGGGTTATGTTTTCGAAGGAGTCAAAAATTGGGTCGCATTGGTTGGTAAGTTGAGCAATGAATCGAGCAATGTAATTCAACCTCCCTAAAAATCCCCTGACTTCCTTTGTGTGCGCGGGGGAGGTAATTCTTGGATGGCTTTTATTTTATCTAGATCAACTTCGATACCTCTTTCACTAACAATGAAGCCTAGCAATTTTCCCGAGGTAGCCCCGAATGTACATTTGGCTGGATTAAGCTTTAGCTGAAACTTTCTCAGCCTTTCGAACAACTTCTTGAGGTTCATTACATGTTCTTCTTCTCCTCGAGATTTAGCAATCATATCATCGACGTAGACCTCTATTTCCTTATGCATCATCTCATGGAATAATGTCACCATAGCCCTCTGATATGTTGCCCCAGCATTCTTTAATCCGAATGGCATCACCTTGTAGCAGAACGTTCCCACATTCTTATGAAGGTAGTTTTCTCCATATCCTCAGGGGCCATCTTGATCTGATTATACCCCGAGAATCCATCCATGAAAGAAAACAATGAATGTTTTGCTGTGTTGTCACCAACGTGTCAATATGTGGCAAGGGAAAATTATCTTTTGGGCTTGCTCGATTCAGGTCACGGTAATCCACGCACATTCGTACTTTTCCATCTTTCTTTGGTACCGGACTATGTTAGCCACCCATTCTGGATATTTGGGCTTGTAGGAAGCCAGCGTCAATTGCTTCTTGACTTCCTCTTTTTTTCAACAGCATTTCGGGCCTCATCCGTCTTAATTTTGCTGGATGGCTTGCATTCTGGCTTTAATGGAGCTTATGGACCACTAAATCTTCATCTAGCCCTGGCATGTCCTGGTATGACCACGCGAAAACATCTTTGTATTCGCGGAGTAAAGTGATCAAACTATGCCTGGTACTTTCTGAAATAAAAGTCCCAATCTTCACTTCTTGTTTCCTCTCTTTAGTGCCCAAATTTATTGTTTCCACAGATTCATCATGAGGCAGAACCTGTTTATCTTCTTGTTCCACCATCCTTAACAATTCAGGAGACGAGACATAATCTTCAGCATTTTCTTCGGCTTCAAATTCTCCTAAGCAAACAGCCTTCTCAAAATCAATTTCAAGAGTCGTAACGGGCTTATTCATGTCGTCAATATCTGAGCACCTGAAAGTTGAATGGAAAAGGAAGCTATAGGGGGATATCCAAGTATTGGAAACAACAGACAAATGTTATATCATGGCAATAAGGCAAATGTAAGGATAGGCTATGAAATGAGAAAATGATTATGAAATAGTGATAATGCGAAAAAATCGTGACAAAATGCATCTTCATTGATATTCACTTAAATGATAAAGAGCGAATGCAAGCTCCTACAAAAGAATTCCATTATATCTAAGGACACAATAGAAGGTTGATGTTTAGCATTACTCTGAAGGCTTATAAACTACAAGAAGCTCCTCAGCAATCTAATTGTTCAACATGAAACCAGGAGGGCAAGGGCGTATCCTCGAGACATCTTTACTTGCACCAGCTTCTTTGTCAATGACATTTATACTGACATTCTGAAAATCCCTTTCAATTAATCCCAGCATGTTTCGTGGATCATCTTGTCCAGGGTACATCATTCCCGCAGATGTAAATGTTTTTGACAAAGGAGGGTACTCTATTGGTTCCCATTCTGGTTCTCGGCCCAAAGTTCTTGCAATTCTTCTCTCTTGATCCTTCTTCCACTGTCTTCTTCTTTGGCGCATGTCAGGCTGGAACCCCAAACCGTATCGGGCCTTGTGGTGCACTGGCTTTAAAGCCCTCACTATTCCTTGCAGATGTCTCCCTAAACCTCTTCTCGCACGAGCTCCCCTTCCTACGGTCAACTTGACACCCATTCTGGTATTTCTCGACAGTTTTGGCATCGGAATTCTATTTCCCTCAGCGACGAAAGTGGCATTGATGAATTCAAGGGATCGAAAGGAACATTCCACTGCGTCCTTGCTTACTTCCAGGTATTGCGCATCAGCAGAGATAGATGCGACGATGTCTTCTTCGCCCTCGACTGTGACCAAACAGCCATCCATGATGAATTTCACCTTTGATGGAGGGATGATGGGACTGCTCCAGCAGAATGAATCCAAGGTCTTCCAAAGACAGTTATAGAGGTGTAATGTCCATGACTTGGAATTCGACCTCATAGATGTAAGGGCCCACTTCTAAGGGATTTCGATCTTTCCCATGACTTCACGCTCATCCCGTCGAATGCCCTTACCGTGGAATGACAGGGCTTTAGTAGGACAAATCCATCGGTATTCTGGAAAGTGTAGCCAATGGCATAACATTTAACGCTGACCCATTATCGATGAGTACGTTCGGTATTATGTAGCCCTTGCAGCGGTCGTGATATGCAGCGCTTTCACCGAACCTCTACCATTTAGCGGTATCTCATCATCACTAAAAGAGATGAAGTTGTCCGCATTCAGATTATTTACCCACCTATCAAGCTTTTCGACAGATGTGTTGTTGGCCACGTAAGCTTGATTTAACACCTTCAATAAAGCGTTCCGGTGTGGCTCTGAATTTAATAGTAGAGATAGAACTGAGATTCGTGCTGGCTGCTTGCTCAATTGTTCCACACACTATATTCGCTGTGCTTAATAAATTCAAATTCTTGAGCTTCTTCCTCATTCACAAGCTTTTTAGTTCTTGCACGGTGAATCTTGTCATTCACCGTGCTCATGCTTTCGCTGTCGCTCTTATTCAC